>NC_056728.1:1504456251-1504713751 GCF_019279795.1 Protopterus annectens
TGTCTCTCTTAACATTTTGGCGGGAAACTTATTAAAAACTAGTGACAAACATTCATTTAGCAGTGTAAATGCATCTAAACATGACAAAACCTTCACAATGCATTCTACAGGTTATTACAGACTCTATGTAAGTGAAATCAAGCCCAAAATTATTAATAAGTAACAAAACTCAACATTTTTGTCCCAACTCAACTCCTATGCAAATCTTATTATTTACTGTGTCTATATGATCAAAAGCATTTCTATATATTAATAAAGAAAAGAAAAGAGAGTAGAAAGTAAAAGGGTGTAAGGCAGAAATAAAAAAATGTAAGAGAAAGCTATAAGAAGTATATACAATAAAATGTTACTTACTGTTTATATTAATAGAGTTAAAAATAAAACATATTATTTACTATTATTTAGTTCTAATTATTATTAGTTAAAGCATGACAGATTATTTACAAACAAGCATAAGCAGTGTAATCAAGAAAGTATAATTAGGAATAGCATTTGAAGAACATATAAACTTTTAAAGGAAAAAAAATGTATCAAATTACTGACCTTATTTTTCCTCTTCAGAAAGAGAAACAAGTTAAATCCCAGCTTGCCATTAAATCTCCAGATATTTTGACTAGTTATGAAACAAAACATTTCTGACTGTGTGGTTGGTTTGGTATGTGCACTACACAGGCCTTGCCCTACATATATCACTGGCAGTCTGTCTGTTGTGTGCTATCATTGCATAGCTACATCCATTTGTGTTTCTGATGTCATATTCCTGCATAAGGGTATGTTGCAACAAATCCTGTAACACCAGCAATATCCAGGATGTGTCACAGCAATATTGCAAGTATGGCCATGAGTGCCTGCCTCTGGCCTCCACATGTATGGCAGGCTTTGTTCTGCTGTGATACAGTTAGGGGTTGTTGGGAAATGGCCTATAATTATTTACTACTAGCATTCTTGCAGCCATTGCAATCATATCATGGACTCCCACAAAATATATTGGTCAGGGTCCATACATGTGACCGATACACTGACATTACCCCCTAGGGCTTGACTACAGGGTGCAATTGGAGGCTGCTGAAATACATCAGTAATTGTCGATTGTTACCTATCTTGAAGGCAAATCCTTTGTCTACTGTTGTACTAATTGAAGGCTTTGGTCTGGACAGCATAGTATGTTATATATCCACATTGCCTGCATCTGCTGTTTTGTGTTGGCCTTGCATTCATCACTGATTACATATGTCAGACTTCATGTGCTGTAAGTAATGGCATACATTACTGTATAGTACACAAATAAAGGTTTTCTGTGTATGTATACCTGCGTGTCGTGTCATGTCCTTTGAACTGTGAGTGGGTATATTTTTAATGTCAGTATTCTCATTTATTGGACATGTTGCCACACTGCACATTTTAGAGGTACCAGTCACAGGGCTTGTGGCTTTGCACCCAGTACTTCCACACTACTCCTACATATGTATGGTTACAAATACCTATTGTCTGTGTATATGTGTATGTACCTATATATATATATATATATATATATATATATATATATATATATATATATATATATATATATGTATATATATATATATATATATATTTGTATATACCTGAACATATTTGTCAATGTATAGATGTGTGTGCATATCTGAACCATTGTGATGTGTACCTCTTCCACATTGTACATTCCCTACGTTAGAATGGCTTTTCTACATGTTATGTTACAGACATCACCCTGACATTTACAGGTGAATTGGCTTACTGTGAAAGCATTGTGGCTGTGTCATGTAGGGTCCTGCAGCCAAAATATGTATGTGCTGGGTATTGGATTGCACAGCATATTCGTTAGGGCTGTTGAGGGGGTATACTAGAACTAATTACCAGGTATTCCTCATTTGAGCCCCCACCCCTATTAACAGTGCATATGGTTGGTTATGTTGTAGTGAGTGGTTCAGGTGCTTGTTCCCATGTAGTAATGCTATACACAGTTCTATCTGTATCTATATTTATATACGACTATAGAAATCTTCATATGTACATATATATATATATATATATATATATATATATATATATATATATGTATATATATATATATATATATATATATATATATATATATATATATATATACATATATATATATATATATATATATATATATATATATATATATATGTATATGTTGCTGTTGTGTTGTGTCTTTCGGCTTTTCCTGGTTAGGGGTTGCCACAGCGGAACTCCGGTCAGCTAATGATTGGTAGTTGATTTTTACGTGCCGAGTTACAACCCTGAAGCACAACCTTCAACGAAGGTACACCCATTCATGCATGCCTCCACGCAGAAGACGCTCTAGCTGAGAATCAAACCGAACTCACCGCGGGTATATATATATATATATATATATATATATATATATATATATATATATATATATATATATATATATATATATATATATATATATATATATATATATATATATATATATATATTATATATATATATATATATATATATATATATATATATATATATATATATATATATATATATATATATATATATATATATATATATATATATATATATATATATATATATATATATATATATATATATATATATATATATATATATATATATGTGTGTGTGTATATATATACATATATATATATATATATATATATATATATATATATATATATATATATACATATACATACATACATATATACAACTGCCTTATGTACACAGACAACCCCTCCTCCTACCACCAAACACTAATACATGCGAGAGATGCAGTTATACAGCCAAACTAGAGGCTAAGCTCTCTCAACTCAAGACTGGATCAGACAGTCAAGAGGGGAAGGGAAATACTTGCATCACACCAACAGTCTTATATAGACCCATTAAACCAGCACCGGCAAAAAACACAGATAAATACATGGAAACATACTAGGAAGCTCTAAATAAAAATCTGCAAAACTAACAGAGACCTACAAAGCAAACATCCAAGCAACCTCCACCCCCCAACACAAACCATGAAACACATACTTCTCAAAACCAGTTTGCCATGCAATCACAGCCCTTAAGACAAAATACCATACCCAACATACTAGTAATAGATGACTGTATATATAATCAGGCACACTGACATCCCACTCATTAGGCTGAATAAGGAGAAGGTTACTGTTAGCTGCCTGTCGGGTGCCAGGATCCACCACATAACACAAGCACTCAGGTCACTCCAGAACTCCATGTTGGTGTGAATGACCTGAGCTTTACCTCCCCTGACTACATGAAAAGAGACATGGACGAGCTCTCTGATCACTTAGCCTAGGTCAATATGACCTTGATCCTGAGTAGCATCCTGCCCTCACCAAGAATGATACCACGGTATAAAGAAAAAATTCTCGATTTCAACAATTGGCTAAGTTTCTGGTGTCATTCAAAGGGGATCCAGTGTCTGTCCGCCTGGGATGACATGCTCGACAAGCCACACTGCTTCGCTAGAGACGGCTTGCACCTGTCACCCTTAGGCTTTTGAAAACTTGCCAAGGCTCTTGCCACCCCCATAGTGCCTTTTTTGGCAATGCTCAAAAGAAAAACCCACTGACGTAAATAGCACAAGTAACAAAAAACTGAGGATAATGCTACTCAATGCCAGACGTCTAAACCTCAAAATGCACACACTCGAGGCACTCCTCATTATGGAGAAAATTGATATATCTGCAGTAACAAAACCTGGTTTAAGGCTCCAGAGAGCACTCCAGCACTACCAGGCTACAACTCATACCATACATTTCGGCCACAAAACCCAAACCGAAATACAAAAGGTGGGGGCGCATCCGTATTCATCAAGGAAGCCCACACCTCCAGGTTAGTGGCACAGCACAATGCTTCAGAGATCATCTACGTGCAACAAACAATGGACAAAACTGCAGTTCAAATTGTAGCTTGTTACAGATCACCCGCCATGACCCAGGACCCCTATTCCACATTTCTGGAAACACTGGGAAACATACAGGTCCTACCAAACACCCTAACATTGGGTGATTTCAATTACCCAAACATTAACTGGGAAAACTACTCAAGTACTAATTCCCTTGCCCACCTTTTCGTAGAATTTATAAACTCAAATGCCCTGGTTCATCTGGTCAACACTCCCACCAGAGGTGACAACATATTGGACCTGGTCATCACCAATATGGGTGACCGGTGTTCTACAACAGAGGTCAACGTCTCACTGGTTAGATCTGACCATAAACAAATCACTTTGGATATCCATATTTAGCCCCCACCCTCGGACAAGGAAGCCACCGTGAAAAACATTCCAAAGGCAAACTTCATGTTACTTAAGGTGGAAAGTTTCAAAGCCCCCATGCTGAAGGATAACACTGCCCAAGCTGCAAAATCCTTTACTAATGCATTCTACAGGCAGTTACAAGAATGCATGGATTGTGCCATCCCAAGCAAAACCAAGATTCACTCCTCCAAGAAAAGGAAACCAGTCTGGTGGACTCCTGCTATAAACAAGCTATACAATAGAAGGAGGAAACTAGTACAGAAAAGAATAACATCCCAAGAAGGGAAGACATCCATGATCAGTATCAGCAATAAACTACGATCCCTCATAAAATCATCCAAGGCGAGCTTTGAAAGAAAAATTGCCAAGGAATCCAAAGATAAGCACGAGGCATTCTTTAGCTATGTCAAAAATCTAAGCGGCAATGCTCAGATCTGCTCAGAGTTAGTGCAGAATGGCACAAAATACACTGAACCGACCGATATCACCAACATCCTGGCCTGACAGGTTCAGCGCAAACTTCACCCCCCTATCACCCCCAAAAGGGCCCATAACCATACCAGAAGAATGTAGAGTCCCTGAAATCACAGACACTCAGGTTAAAACAGCCCTCTCCAAAGCCAAAAACACAGCATCAATGGGACCGGATGATGTCCCAGGCTGTGTCCTACACAAGCTCAAAGACGAACTAATCCCTCACCTAAGTACACTGTTCAAACTCAACCTCTCCACAGGCTACATACCCATAGAGTGGTGCACAACAACTGTTATTCCACTCCACAAAGGTGGAGCCACAACAGACCCCGGGAACTATTGCCCTATAAGCCTGACTAGCTTGGTCTGTAAGGCTATGGAACACATCATCATGGGACTCATTAACAGAGACATTGGGAACCTCCAAACACTACACCCTACCCAGTTTAGCTTTGTTAAGGGCATATCATGCCTCCTAAACCTGGTGGACTTCTTTGAGACAGTTACCAAGGCTATAGATGAGAGAAAGGTGGTACACACAGCCTACCTAGACCTCGCTAAGGCCTTCAACACCATTCCCCATTCTTGTATAATAGACAAGCTCACCAGCCTGAACATAAACCCCTATGTCACAAGATGGGTTGCAAACTGGCTCATGGACAGAACCCACATGGTGAGAGTTGTTGGAGCTAGGTCCTTCTCTAAACCGGTTGCAAGTGATGTTCCCCAGAGCTCAGTCCTAGGACTGCTCCTGTTTGGCATATACTTCTCAGAGGTACAGGCAAGCACAGGAGGACTATGGCTGGCCATGTTCACAGACGACTGCAAACTAGGGGCTATAATTGACTCTCCAGCTGACAAAGACATCCGACAAAAGGGTCTCACTGAGACAGATACCTGGTGTCAAAATCATGGCCTCAAGTTAAATGCCAAAAAGTGCATAGTCATCCCCTTTGGAAAAAACAAAGTACCCACACACTACCACATAGGTGGCAGTCCCCTAAATACGGAAGATGTAATAAGGGATCTGGGGACCCAAGTAGATAGTAATCTCACCTTTGATAATCACATTGCCAAAGTGGTTAAAAAATCCTTCTACGTGACCCACCTAATGACAAAAGGGTTCGCATCCAGATCAAAAGAGGTAATTGTGCCCCTCTACTCATCACTCTTCAGACCCATCTTAGAGTACAACGCCCTATTTGGGATGTACCTTACAAGACACCTGCAATAGCTGGAAAGACCACAGAAGTACCTCACCAAGAGGATCAATGGCCTCAAACAGATGCCCTATGCAGCTCGACTGAAGAAACTCCAGTTGTACTCGGTTGCATACCGCCTACTCAGAGGTGACCTCTGCCTGACATACAAGGCAATGTCCAACCCAGAGTTGATGGACATGCTCCACCTAAAGAAAACCTTATCCCCTAAAGCCACACATTCTAGGGATCTAAACCTCACCACAACAATAAATGGAAGATGCTGGAGGGATGGATTCCTGTCCCAGAGACTTTCCATGCTTTGGAACAAGATCCCTATCTACATTAGGCAGAGCTCCTCACTAACACTCTTCAAAAGAAACCTTGATGAGTGGATGGGAAACAGAAAGTTTACCTCGGGGATCACTTCAGTGGCTCTGCTGGGCAGAGGCACAGGGAACTAATCTAAGGGGGTGGCGAAAGCCAACACATTCTTGCTAGGCTTATAAATGTCTTTGGGCAAATAGCCTAGTACCCACCTATGAACCTATAAACCTATATACATATCACTGTCTATTTGTCTACATTTCCAGATATATATATATATCTGTCCATATTTCCATACATGTTCAGATCATATTTTCGACCTGTACCTCATTCTGTTGGCAATTGACATGGATGATCACAGGACTGTAGTCAGTAACTCGTGCCAGCACTTTTGTATTTCAGACTTCATCTCCTTCAAGATATATGTTCTAATACATATCACTGTATGACTAGCAACATTTTAGGTGCCTTAGAGCAGTATTTGACATATATCCCTACTTGTACCCACATTTTGGCACACTTTGTCCAGAATTCTTGCATTAAGTGGTTGTGTGGTATGATATTGCTACATTTCCTGTACTGTTGACTGCTTGTGCTGGATGATATGTTTGTGAAAACATTTGGTTAAGTATATCTGCCATGGTTTAGTGGTCGATCACTTTGTGTATAGAGTGCAGGGTCCTGGGTTTGAGCCTTGGAGAGGCATTGCAAGTTGTTGCTGGGCAGAACAAGGGATGGTGGCTACAGAGGAATTAAGGCACTTTTATGCAGTTGTCAGCAGGTTTGCACTATGGTAAGCACTGTTAGCTTCCACTTATGGTTTCATACAGTCAGTTAGCTTCTGATTTCTCAACCTGTGTAGGCATAGCTTACCCACCCCTGCAAGCCCATGTAAACATGCTTACTGCTGCATAAAAGTGCTGACTGCTGCTTAACCCTGTGCTAATTTATTTGAAATAAAAGCAAAAGGGGTTGATAGGAAAGTGGTGACAAATGGGGTAGAAAGAGGGAAAGACAGTAGGGACAATAGCTAGGTATGTGCAGGAAAGCTATGGGAAAGGTCCATAGCTGCCCATTTCTTCTACAGCAACAGCTGTGCATATACACTATATTTGCAGGTACATTTGGATGCACAAACCCCTGGGGGAGGGGTGAGGATAGCATATATTCATTGTGATGCCAAATAGACCACATTACATGTGTCCAGTGGACATTTGTGCAAAATTGACAGCTATGTTTGGGCCGTGATTTTGTTGTGAGAACATATTGCCTTTGTTTTATTTTTCAGGTGAGAGTGGGATGTTGGGGAAGGGTAGTAGGTATATTTTGGGAGGGAGGTTGGGTAGGTTAACAGACAAGACACACAAGATGCATACGGCGCCGGTATATGACACATGTGCTGGGTAAACACCTTGTACAGGGAGGGGTGTGTGGAACTCGCAAGCCCATGAGCCCCCAACTGGAAACAGTGGGACTGATGTCTCCACCCATGGCCAGTCACCACTGCACATTCATGGCCCCGAAGGTGGCTGTGCTGGGGGCTGTGTAGGAGGGGCAGACTCACCCTCTAATAGCACCACTCAGCCCTCAAGCTGGCATAGCTGCTCTCGATACTCCAGATCAAGCTCCCTATGCACCACGGCAAAGACCTGTTGATGGGTGACAGGTTCCCCTCCATGCCCGCTCCAAGGGGGGGTCAAGCCCCATCCCCTGCATCAGTTCTTCCTGAAGGTGGCGCAGTGCCCATGAAGGTGGAGGTCCCAGGCTGGGCCGCAGATGTGCTGGTGCCCGGTGCCATGGCCAGCTGGGGTGGGACAGGTGGGGCCACTGGTACCAGCCTTCCCATACGAGCTGTGTTGTCGCTGGTCTATGGCAGATATGGTTTAGTAACAGTCAACAGCATTCAGGATTAGTTATAATAGCATGCACAGGTATTCCCATTACCTGACACGATGGATTTAACACAGCTGCAGAGCAAGCAGCACACATGCATATGTGGAACAACAGTGGCCATTACAAGAGCATGTAGGTGTCATTGATGGCAACAGGCCACCCTTATGGGTGTATTGTAACATGGCACATGCATAGAAACAAATGTAAATATGTATAACCGATTAGGACATATGCCCCAACAAATGTTTGGAGTGTACACATACCAGTTGAGGAGTGGCATTTGGGCTATTTTGCACATATGGTAGGGGTAAGCGGGTGTTCAGTTAACAACTGACATATCCTTGTAGTTTTCACAACATTCCTAGTCACTGCAGTAATATTTCCCTCCCAAGTATTATTACAGTACCCAATGGCCTTATATTGTACACTGGTATGTTTATAGATTATTATATATGTGACCTGTGTCTTACACACAGCCATGACAAGATGCAGGTGTTAATGCAACATATGATGTGTATTGCTGTCATACACTTTGGGTGAGGTGCTACAATGACAGGTTTGTTTTTCCTACACATTCTATGACTATGTACACATTTGACTTGCTGTTATATGTCATTAACAGCTGCCTACATTTCTGTGTTCCTCACACTGCTTTTTCAGGAGGACCGGGTACCAGGCTGGTGATATGGGCCATTTATCTGTACATGCTGGACAGACTGGAACTGTTGTGGGGTATGAATATGCATACAACTGTCTATCTGAACACTCTAGCCAATTCTGTACAGTTGTTAGGTGTAATTATACATACAACATTCTACCTGAACATTGTAACAAAATCCATACAGTTGTGGGGTACGATTATGCATGCAGCTTACTAGCACTCCCAAGATTAAAACCCCTGCTGTTTGTGACAAAAAAGTTATAGTTAACATCACCGTACACTGTGCCAGGGAATTGATGTGAAGCTTTCTACTGTCTTCTATTTATGTCTCCCTCACTTCTACAATATGACTGACCTCTTGGCACTTCCAATATTGTTATACAGACCTTCATACACATTTTATTTGCATACCACAGCACTATTTATAGTATGCAACAGTTCAACTACACATGACAGAAGAGTACACAGAAGCACTCCAGGGGTTATACCATTATTCACAGAATATTACACATGTATTCCTACAGGTATGACACTGTCTAATGCTCTTATATGTATTTGTTATGACAGTACATGCAGAGGAATACTAACCTGCCTCGCAACGCAGCCTTTGCATCCTAGCATCATTGTTTCACAGCCCGCTCATCTGCAGATGTCCGAGGTATACAGTGATATGTAGCCATACCTATTCTTAGTATACACAAGCTAGTCAATTCTTAACTACTTAGTGGAATTAGTAGTTACTCAGTACTGGGGCATTAGCCATCTGCCAAGACTGCTGGAGCCACTATTCCAGTACATCCCCCTCCACTGCTTCAGGTCAGCATGGTGATGCCTGACCTGCTCACCAGCCCAGGGGATACGTATGGTACTGGTGAGGTCATGAGCGAGACTCTCCTAGGCCTCCATTTTATACTGCGAGCCCTGGTACTAGCCCTGCAGTGGTCTCTCCTCATGGTGTTGTACCAGAAACCATACCATGAGTTATGACTCATGGATGCACCAGCACTGTGCTCTAACATGAGTGCCTTCACCCACACCAGCCATTCTGCCTGCAGTAGGAAGCCACCACCACTTATGGAACATATTCCCACCTGTGTGGTTTGTATACAGCCATTTACCCACACTTTCCCATGATTGGTCAGGTTTGAAGAGGCTAAGCTAAGGGCACACCTGCTAATCTAAGGTTGGCAGTGCTTATAGGGGTATACCATTAGGCAGATTGGATTAGCTCCCCTACACATTGCTTACTCTTACTAAGTTAAGCTGTGCTGTGGTTAGCATTGCTTAATAGTTAATTTGCACTATATTTGCCTTCTGGCAGTAATATATTCTTCATTACAGATTTTATGTGTCTGGTATCCATGATTAATGTGAACATACACTGTATAGGGACCTGGGGACTTCTACAATTTATTACAATAACACCTCACATCTATGCTTACTGCAGTAGTCCAGTTCACATATTTATGTTATGTAGCAAGGTAGACCACCTCACACTGTGCATAGATTCAGTTCACATCTTTGTTTTGATTTACCTGTGGTGAGGATTAGTTTGCTGATACCTCATTCAGCTGTATTGCTATGATGGTTTAGTGGGTGACTACTGTGACCATAGTGTATAGGGTCCTGCATCCGAGCCTTGTAGAGGCAGTTTATTTTGTTGCTGGGCAGGACACGTGGGTTTGTGCAATGGTAAGCCCTGCTAACCTCCAGTTGCAGTTTCTTGAACCTGTTTTCTTCTACTTTTCTTAATCTGAGTACCCCCCTCACACAGGCATACTCCCGCTTGCTGCCGCATACCCCCACGCTACTTCATGTACATGTAGGTTTCATACATGCTTAAGTCAGGTATACATCAGGTATGACTGTTATCAGTTTAGGGTTAAGTGGAATTCTGGTTTAGCATTTCCAGTTAGGCTACTCTCATGTATTCAGGTTAGGTTTACATATGCCATACCAGTGTTGTAGAATAGATTTGAATAGTGGAGTTGTAGGCGGGTAGGTGGTGGGGGTCATTTTAACTGTATAGTAGGCTGTTCGACTAATTGGTGAGGGTGTGGTAGCGCAGGTTTGCAGGGTGTTGGGATATGTATGCGAGGCAGGACAGTAGGTGTCAGTGTCAGTAGTTGGTGTAGGGGTCTAGAGTGTTGGGTGGTGGCAGACTTCACCAGGTGGTGATCCAAGTGTGCTTGGGTTTTCCTTTTATGGGTTTTCACATGTTTAGTCTGGGACAGCTGGGGTAATACACCTGGGTTGGGGGTTCCAGATTCTGCCAATATAGTTGTGTGGAGGGTGTCACCTTCTTGTGACTGTGAACATTACTACGAAAGCAACAGGGGTCGATAGGTATGTGGTGTTACTGGGTCACACAGAGTGGCTTATAGAAGGGGACATGTCCAAGGATGTGCAGGACGGCTGACAGAAAGGTCCACAGCTCAGCATTTCTTCTACAGCAACAGCTGTGTATATACCCTGCATTTGGGGGTAGGTCTGGACAATCACACCCCTGGGTGGGGGTGAGGACAGCAAAATAGCTCTCAACCGGTCAGAAGAAACCTCAAAAGAATAAGGGACAACTCCTCACATAATCAGGGACTATCAAGGAAATTTTCTATATATTTTTATTATTAACCTGAAACATTTGCAGAATAAGGGAATGTGGATTTATATAGGATTTCTGACGTGAAAAGTCTATAACTCTGTTTTACTATCATTATTTATTAAGGGCAATTCACCACCTTTTCTTCAGCACTCACTTGTTTTTAAGGGGATTGAGAGGGACAGATCTAATATCGGAGTGTATAGCAGGGACCGTTGTGAGGTCTGGACAGCAATACTACCTTGTGATGCCAATTAGTCTGGCTTACATGACTACAGTGAGGTGTTGTGACCAAGTGTTCTTTGATGTAATTTAGTGGGTTTGCAACAACACATCTGGTTATACCGTCCTTTGCCATATAAATTTGACTTTGCTGCAGTGGGACTCGTACCAGGCATGGCTGCTCTTTTGGTGTTGGCTCTGACAAATGCACACTATTGCTTACATCCCTGGGGCGGTCCACATAGAAACACTCCAGCCAACACCTGCACAGCTAGACCCATAATTACATTCCCATAGTTCCTATACTGCACATCCTCTCGGCACTCTTCCTTACTCCAGGTGCAAGTCGGGTCTGGCCACACCAGTACACGCTACCCATTACCCACTTCTCAGGACCCATCACGTATGTTGTCTCACCCCATGGATCATCAGGCTTCCCCTACCTTGTTGAGTGGGTACATTCGTGCCGTTGGACATCGGTGTAATGGCTGGAAACCCGAAAATCATTGAATTTTTGGGTGTCCCACAAAAGATATTCATGTCTTTGTTTCAAGATTAGACGTGGCGGGTCTCTACCACTGTTAGTATCCTGCCTCTAGTCTGGAAAGCAGCGGCATGTTTACTTTTATCATGTGTTTGTATGTTTCACTGGCCTAGCCTGGGGGGGGGGTTGATGCTACGTGTTACACGTTTGTTGATTGGACCCCTCACCCCCAATTGGCACGGCCTGTGAACATATGTAATTCATATATATATATATATATATATATATATATATATATATATATATATATATATATATATATATATGTGTGTGTGTGTATATTTACACACACACACACACACACACACACACACACACACACACACACACACACATATATATATATATATATATATATATATATATATCTACATAACTATATACATATATATCTGTATATGTATGCATACATATATATATATATATATATATATATATATATATATATATATATATATTTATATATTGCTGTATATATATGTCTAACATCATATGGATTTATGGGTGTCTGTATTATGTAGATATCTATCTGTGGGTATTTATATGTATTCTGTCTCTGTATGTATACATTTGTACTATGGAGAGGGGAGGTATATCTCCATGTAGCTATAGGTAGATATACACACACATACCTTGACATATATACATCTACATCTGGTTATTCCATTCTTTGTCATATAAAATAGACTTTGCTGCAGTGGGACTCATAGCGGGTGTGGCTGCCCGTTGGGCGGTGCCTCTTCCCAATGACCACTATTACTTACATCCCTGGGGCTGTCCATATAGAGCCACTTCAGCAAACACCTGCACGCCTAGACCCATAAATAGCTACCGATAGTTCCCCCACCTGCACCTCCTCTACAGCACTCATCCTTACTGTGGGTGCTGGTCTGGTTGGGTCTAAACATACCACTACACACTGACTACTCTCCACTTCATGGGACCCACCTTGTACGTTATCGTGACCCATGGGTCATCAGGCTTTCCCACTCCATTCCATTCCAGGTATGTACACACCCCGCTTTGAAAGGTCATCACATAGGCTTCCTCCCATAATATTACAATTTCTGGGGTGTCTCGCAAGGGACGCTTCTGTCTCTCTTCCAAGATTAGATTTCACAGGTCCACCATGTCACCCCCCGGTTGTATCCTGCCTGTGGTCTGGGGAGCAATGTACTGTTTACATTGTTCGTGGGTTTGTTTGTATGTTTCATCTGTCCGGCTGGGGGGAGAGGTAATGCTATGTGTTACACATTTCTTGCTTGGGCTCCTCACCTCCATTGGCATAGCCTGTGAACATATGTCATTCATGGGTGCTGTATCTTATCATAGGTATATATCTGTGTATATCTACGCACATATATATAAATATATATATATATATATATATATATATATATATATATATATATATATATATATATATATATATATATATATTTACTTATATATATATATATATATATATAGATATATATATGTATGTATATGTCTGCATACATGTATATCTACATATTGATATATATATATATATATATATATATATATATATATATATATATATATATATATATATATATATATATATATATATATATATATATATATATATATATATATATATATATATATATATATATATATATATATATATATACATGTGGATGTATGGGTGTCTGCATATGTATATCTGTATTTGTGGGTATTTATGTATATGTCCATCTATGTATGTATACATTTGTACTACAGAGAGGGGAGGTATATATATCTATATAGTTATGGGCATTCATACGGACACATATACCTCTAATTCTTTAGCTACATATCCACTAATGTTAACTTGTATTGCTGGGTACTGTGTTTCGTGTGCATACCGGCCAACCTTGTGTGCCATGTATGCTTTGCGATACCTATGACTGACTCGTTAATGTACACAGACCCACGCGTGACACCAGCCATTTGATATGGTGTGCTTAAGGCACTTTCAAGCGGTTGTGAGCAGGTTTGCTCAGAGGTTAGCACTGCTGACTTCCAGTCACAGTGTGTTACACCCAGTTAGCATCTCCTTTGCTTGATCTGTGTCGGCGGTGCTGCACCCCGCACATATGCAGTTGCACATGCTTATTATTGCTTACATTTGCTTACTTCTACTTATCTGTGCTTACGCCTGCTTATTGCTGACTTATTCATTCTGGTACTGACTGTTCACATGTGCATTTCATGCAGTACTCCAGTTCACATTTAATTGTTATTTGGTAGGTTCTACAGCAATAAAATGTGCATAATTGTTTGTATACAGATTACACTTGGAAAATGGTATGTGCTGCAGTGGGACTCAAGCCGTGAATTCCTCCTCCTTAGGTGGATGCTCTGACCACTACGCTATTGCTGTGCTGCTTCATTTGCTATACCTTCCTTGTTATCCTCTTCAGCATTTCAAGCTGCTTTACCCATAGCTACTCTATGGGCAGACCCGTGCACCTATGGTTAGCTGTACTCAGTGTTTTAAAAACATTACTATGAGGGTTTCTTCATGTTTTTTTTCAGTGTACTGTTGCTGTTGAACACATGGGGACTGTTATTAGGGATCTGTGGACATCTATGTGCGGTCTCACTCTTTTATGTGCACATTCTTCTGTTCTACTTTGCAGGGGCGTGTTTATTCCAAGAGCTCTGCTATCAGCCACTTCCCCTGCACTTGTCCTCGCTCTGTGTAGCATTAGGTGTTCAGGCAGCGCGCCTTCCTTAATATGCATGGTGCACTGCCATCCTCCTCTGAAACTGGTGCTTCTGTGCAGGACTGGCGTAGTCCTACATGGAGGATTAGTGAATCCGGGGGATAGTCTATACCCAGCACACCCACTATATCCAGCAGTGCCACCTGCTCTCCTCAAAACAAGATGGATTCTGGCCTGAATGAAGTACGATGACAGCACTTTGGTCCCTAACTGATGACATTATGCTAAACTCTGGTAGTAGCTTCCTTACAGGTGACCCATCTAAAGATTTGACAAAGGTGTTTGACATCATTAACTATCTTCTCAAAAACAAGCTAATTGAAACTGGTGTCAGTCCAGATGCCACTCCCAGGTTTACAAACTTCCTCACTGACAAACACATCAGAGTTAAAACAGGGTCCTCCCAATCAGAATCCATACCCTTTACCAGATGTGCCTCACAGGCATCCTCTCTTGCCCCCCTCCTTTTGTCCATATTCAGTAACAAACTTCCTTGTGACCTGGCCCATCTCCCACTTATCCTCTATGCTGATGACATGGTCATTTACCAATCAGGTCATTTTCACACCAACATTCAGTGCCTAATCCAGTCAGACATACATGAGCTGCATCAGTGGCTCATAAACCATAAACTACTTCTCAGCCCAGCCAAGACCAAAACTATGCTTTTTGGCACTCCACAAAAAATTCACCAAACACCTAACTCTTTAACTATCTTTGACCTACACATCCACTCCATAGAGACAACCTCCACCTTGAAATACCTAGGACTATGGCTTGATCAGTCATTAAACTTCCATTTCCATAAAGACAAAGTGAGAGCCAAAATAAACTCACTCCTCTTCTGGACCAAAAGGATGTTCTTTTTTCTATCCCAACTGGCCAGATCAGCCTTTGACAAAGGAGTTATTCTTTCTCAAATAGAATATGGGCACCATTTTTTGCTTCTGCCTCTAAGAAAAGCATTAGCACACACCAGCCTACCTCAAACAGCATCTACTGATGCAATACAAACCCATCTCTCTGTGAGCGTCACTGTATCAGCCTAGAAAAATCAAAATGGCTACCCATAAAACAAAGATGCAACTTATTTAAGGATCCCAACTCTAAAAATAACTCCATCTCCATACATTTACTCCTCTTGCAGCTAGACTTCATGAAAACAATCCTCATACAACCTGAGACACATCAAGGCTCTTTACTCCCTGAACCAAAATCCACAGCACTGCACATACTTTGTCTTCTCAGCATTTACTATTTGGCAAGTTCATAGGTTAGTACTAAGCTAACTGCCCTTGCAAGCCATTTTAAGCCTAGCCAGTTATCCCTTGTGAGACTCAAACCATGCACCTTGTGTTTGTAAGGCAAACACCTTAACCATTAGGCCACCCTCCCAACTCCTGTGCTCCCCATTGACATTAAAGAAATTAACACTTACTCCAAGTTTAGAATGCAATTCTAAAATTACGTCTTCATCCAAATCAGATAAACTGCTTCAACACAGGACATGTCACCTAAACTGTCTCCTTTCCGAGTCTCTTATCCTCTCTCAAGATTCACTGAAAATTGATTCAATTTAGAAACTCATGTGTGTATTGCACATGATACTCTGCTTCATTGCACATTGCACTGAGCTTGTTCACTAGAATGTACATACACAGATTTTGTATGTAATTATTCTGAACTATTCTAGTGGTGATTACATCGGTCTATTTTTGTTTGCAAAATGTTTTGTATTTCACCAGGGCTGGGCCTGAAATTGATCAATATTGATCAGTGAACCAACCTGGTAAACAAATATATATAAATTACATAAATAAAATAAATGTCTATTTTTTAATCCTCTCCACAGAGGTCATCAGCTGCCACTGGCTCCTCTCCTTGTTTTCTGTGTCCATGGACCAGCCTTAGCCTCCACTTGACAAAACATGACCCACACCTCAATTTGAGATGGAGACTAAGGATGTTGATGCAGATCATTCTGCTGCCAAGGAGTGACCGTGCTCTAACTCACTCCCCTGTGGTAGCCCTGCAAGATCTGCTGTGGCTACCTTTGGGAGGTACAAGTGCACTTCCATGCATATGTAACCTCCAGCAGTGAGGGCTCCAGGCTCTCTTTATTTCCAGGGCATAATAGGGGTGCAGCAGCTAGCTTTTGGGGCATATAGGACATCTGAAAAAAATCAATACACCATACCAATCCAGTGTAGAGTATATGATACAGGTTAACTTACCCCAAATCCACAGTTAAAATGAAAGACCATTAAAAAAAAAACAGTGAATGCCATGATCTTACAAATCTTGGCAATATTTACAACACAGAAAAACTCTGACTTACCATGGTCAAGGAAAATGGTTTGGATGAAGTGTTGCTATGTTACAATAACAAGTCAAGGATGTAGCTACTGATACAGCAGCGGTGGGAAAATGTCATGTACAAAGTCATTTGTGCCTCAGTAAAAACAGAAAAAAATTATTAAACCAAATTCACGAACAAAAAGGTGGAGTGATTTTGTCATGTGCTGCATTGTAATGAAAATATATTTTTTTAAATAACCAGCACATTTTGCTAACATTCAAGATAAAACACATCTCAACACTGCAGACACCAGTGAGAAGCAATGTGTTTTAAATGTCTGTTATTAGTTCTTTGATTTAGAAGCAAGAGTGGTCCATTAACAGCTCTTGGATTACGATTATAGTTTTGACACCTCAGGAACAATGGTGGATAGGGTCTTTCAGCACTTGGACTAAAAACTGGAACTCTTAACACATGCAGTTCAGCTAATTTATTTTGTTGACCATTTACAGCGACTGTTAAAGAGGTAATAGCTCATTTGAGAACACAAATCAGAGTAGTTTAAGAAAAGTGAAAATGAAAATAAGCTCCAGAAACCATGCAAGATGCATATGACTCACACTACTGCCATTCTGTTGGCATGGAATTAAAAAAATGATTTCTTTATGTCCAACATGACTCATATAAAGAGGGCTTGAAGCGAAGTCTGGGGAAAAACTTCAAGGTCACTTTGCAGCAACAGACCATTGGGATACAACTGTAACCACTTAACTTATGCAATAAATATTCAGAGTACAAAGATAATAATAAAAAAAATGAGAAATAGTGGCAACCATAATTAATTAACTTATCAATTTATACATATTTTTTACTGGGTTAGTACCCCTAGGCAAATGGCCCTTTTTTAGGGAAGTCCCAAGGTGGTATTCATACCAAGAGAAATTTGGGGATGACACTTATAATCTTTTTGAATAGTGCCCTTATTCTTTTACATTCGTCTGAAATATCACCAAATCAGGAAGATGGGGCCCTCAGTTTAACATCTCATCTAAAGGACATCACACCCCAGAGTGCAGCATCCCACTTATGCTGTCCTGCAGCATCAGAATTCAAAATCAATCCACGTACCTGATGTGTAAACAGAACCCACAACTTCCTGCAGCAAAGTTGAGGGTGCTTCCTGTTGAGCTAATGAGACTACAAGCAAACATGTTAGTTTTCCAACCCCTTCTAATAAAAACAGCACTGAAAGACAAAGACTATACCAAGCAAATGCAGCAACATGAACCACCCATTACAGTTTTTCTGGTTTGCTGAAATAATACCAATAGAAATAATTTAGATTTGAATGTTTTGGTGTAGCACAATACTTCTCAACTTATTTGGTCAATAATTCTGGGCAAAGCCAAAAATAATGAGGAAAGATAAAAATAGAAAACATTTAAAATATTACTCTAATTCACTTTAAAAGTTAAACATTTTGCACCAATATGTGCTCTTTGACAAGCAATAAGTATAATACTCTAATGACTAGCATTACTATTTTATATATTTTTTATTTTACATTTGTTGACCGGGATAGTCCGACTGGATATATATCAATTTTCAGCGGAGGCGCGGGGAGAAAAGCTCCATGGTTAACAGTAAAACAACACAAAGACAATTTAGAAAAAGTAGCTGCATACATTCACTTGTGCATCAATAACAACAGTAGTTACAGTAGTAACATACTTACAGTAGATACATGCATACAGTAGTTACATTGCTTGCAGAGGTTAAATTACATACATATTCAGACTTGATCCGTTACAAATATTGGGTAGAAATATTTTGTGTCTTGACATTCTGGCTAAAGCAGATAATTCATGTTCGCTTCCTGTTATAGGACTGTACTCACTAAGATTGGGGAAAAGGACTAGACCTATTTGGTGTGAAACTAGTATATTTAAGATGGGACATGAAGTAGTGATACTAGTGTATTGCAATTATGAGTGATTTACCAAAAAATCAAAAATGTTGTAAGAGACAGGACACACATATGAAGTAAAATCAGGGACATTCTGCAAGCATAGGGACAGCCGAGAAGTATGTGTAGTACTCAGCGGGTAAAAGATAGTCACAGTAACCCATTCCAGGATTTATTATTTTTGAATGTGCAGGATTTTAAATTATGCAATTTTGGTTTTCTGAATGTTATTATACCTTTCTAGGAACAAGTCTTAGAGCACTTTTGAGAATTTGTAGTGTTAATATATCATTAAATTCTTAAGATGGGGCTTTTTCATTTTCATTTTAGTATGTTTTGGCATTACCATAACACCCATAGCATCGACAAGCAAAATAATTAAAAAAGCAAACCTCTCAAACTAATGAATTAAAACAGAAAAGAAATGGCCAGGAAATACTCAAGCACGGAACACACTTAAAGAAACCATTTAATGTTAGAGCTTTCATGCGAGTTAATCTATTGAACTTCTTCAAACATAGAAATAACCAGTACAGTCTAATTTAAATAGCCCTCTTAATAATACATGTGACCCAAACAGGAAGTTGCATAATCAAAACCTTAAATCAACTTCTCATAAAAAATACAAAATATTATAAATAATTATAATAAAACCAAAATAATAAATAATAATAATAAAAGTGCATATACACTCGGATGAAAGCACTAACATTAAATGGTTTCTTTAAGTGTGTTCCATGCTTCAGTATTTCCTAGCTGTTTCTTTTCTGTTTGAAAGCAAAATAACCTTATAAACTACAGCCATAGTCAGCTTTCCATCTTGAGGATATGGTAGACTATATTACCTCACATAATATGGAACAAACTGGCAAAACGTGGAAAAGTTACTATTAACGAGGGAGGGAACTCACAGCATGGTTAAAATGTTATTTTATTGTTAGTTCACAACATACCTAGTTCTTAAAACATTAGAGATTCCCGGGAGAAATAACTCAGGCTGAAAAAGTCCAAAGCCCAATATAAGCAATCCAAGTAAACCACGCCCCCCCCCCAAAAAAAAAAAAAAAGATCCAGGCAGCATCAGACATCATAAATGCCATAATATCACTAAAACAAAGTAATTAAAGAAACTGCAGCCATGTCAACCTACCATCTTCAAAATGTGGAATATTACAGTATCTTGCACAATGTGGAAGAGATAGGTAAACCATGACACACAATTACTGACAACTAGAAAGAAAACTCACAATATGGGCTAGATTCTATAAAGCTAGGGGAACCTATTTACAGACAGCACAACAATCTGAAGGATAATTTTGGATTAGTCGCATGCCAGTCTGATTCCAAAACATATCATCTGCACTCAACGCAGCTTAGATGTGAGAAACAGCTATCCAAACTACATTCCTAAATCCACAGCATATGTTTTACTGAACTCAAGGAACAAAAGCTACAACTACAGATTCTGCTGAATTCCATAATAATAATACTAAAAAAAAAAAAAACATAAAAATGCAACCTGCAGTTAATGAACTGCAACAGGCTGCAGTAGTACAAGCCATGGAGGAGGCTGTGGTTGTGTACCCTAGAAGGCAGCCAGCTAAAGTCAGAGACAAGCTGCAACTAAACCATTTGTCAGACCAGCAAATAACTGACAGGTACCGCCTAGATTGACAGGTGGTGCAAGGCTATCTGAAACATGTGTGCCTCACAGATGTCTGTACACTGTAAGGAAACCCCATCCCTCTTGAAAGCAAAGTATGCCTCAAGTCTGGGTTTACTTGCATCTGTGACATTCCAGATACACATGTGGGATGCTGTGGGAGTGTCAAAGATAGCAGGCAGCCATATCTTGTCCCCATGTCATTTATTAGTACTGTCTACTCTACATTACTACACTGCTAGTACTTTAATCTTTGACCTGCATACAAACACGCACACACACATGAATACATTGATTTAAGCCACTTGTATGACTGTACACCTCAGATATTTGCTTGAGATCAGTTGCATGAATAAATTCATAAATAATGGCCCAGAAATATGTCCACTTGCTGATGACAGAGCCATATAGTGTTCTCAACTACTTGGCTTAAGAATCAGAAACAAACAAAATCAGGAACAGGTTTTAAACCTTTTTCTCATATATTTAGAAAGTTGACAGAATATGCAGTTTTGAATTATCAAGCATTTTCTGAAGGATTTAAAATCTGACATTCATAGCCAACCATTATTTAGTGACAGCAATCTAAACCAGTTTGCAACAAAACCACACATTTTACAAGGAGCAAAACAAAATAGTTCACAATTCCTATGCTCAAGAATTCTGGACAATGCTAAAAATAATTTGTGACAAAGACCCAGATGGGAAAAAATTTAAATGCTGTTTTTTTATCTTTTCTTGGGTAAACCAGGAGTTCTGTCTAAGTGAAGCAAATGGAGATGGGAGGATTCAAACTCTCTACATTAAACTACAGGAAGCAGCCCATTAATAGCTCAGAACATTAACTACCAGTAATTCACTTAAAAGGTTAACAGAACAATAGATCTGATGTTGTCAGTCTTCATCCATTGTTGACTTTTGGGTATGGTTCCGATTCTCAGAACTAATCCAGCCATTACAAAGCTCACGCCAGCCAAAAAATCTCTCGAGCTACTTGTCTACCCATAATGCCTACTCTACATTACCTCAGATCTCGTTTGCTACTCTTACAGCTAAGACACGTCAGCTGATTCCTCTCTCAGAACGAAGTAAAAATGTATACTTTTTCCCTTAAAATATTTCTCAGTTTTTGATATTTAACTTCTAAATACCTTTCCTGGTCTTACCCATTAGTGTGAATGTGTTTATCCTTTTCCCACTGGTAATTCTCACTGCCATCCTTGGTAGTGTTTACACTCCCCTTACCATTAGGTAATCTCTCTATCTACCATTGTTGGTAGTTTTTTCCTGGTGTGCTCCTGCTGATTGTAATTGTTTCCTTCCTTTCCAATCTATCTTCTGCCACTCCTCATTTTTTTTATTTGGGATGATGGCAGATAAACCAAAAAGTTCTCCTTCAGTATTTAAACAATGTAAAGAGTGCAGCAGAAAATACCAAACTCTGATGGTCATGATTGTTGGGTTTATTGTTCGGGTGCACCTCATTTAAGTGTTGACTGTATAATCTGCCAGGGTTTCAGTAACAGAACCCTGGTAGAACATAAAAATAAACTGATTCTCAAAAGGCTTCTTAAAGCCCCTTTTTGAAGAAGCCTTGTCCAAGGCTGAATTGTCTCCTCAGGTTTCTGGTACCAGAACTACCCACTCGGTGCCAACTTCTCCCATGGCACTGACTGTAAAGAAGCACAAACATATTTCTGCAGGTTCCTTTCAGAACTGGGACCTAAGGATCTGAAACTGTTAGAACAGAGTGAAACTTTAGCACCGACAACCTTTCTGGTGCCTTCGATACCAACTAAGACACCCAAATAGATTACGGCTCCTAGCACTTCTACATTACCTACAGTTCTGACATCGGCATCGACTGTCACTACTGCTGTGCTGACATCGATATCTCCTATGGCCCCACAGATGATGCTAAAGATTGATTTTCATACACAAGGGCAACTCTCTAGCCCTTTTCTGGAGATAACTGAATCCTCTTCTGTATTTTTCATTTGCTCCACCAGGAGCCTCTTGGAACTTGATGTTGTTAGGCTGTTGGATCAGATTCTGACAGCCAGGGGATAACCCCCATCTTCTCAACCCATTCTCCCTTCTAGTACAAGGGGTTTCTCTCCTAAGTTCTTGGAAGTTCCCTTGAGGAATGAAAGCACTAAATTTGTTGGTGTTTTGAATATATTAAAGGATTCATTTTATATTATCTCTGCAGTCTGGTGATTTTTGGATCTTCTTGGCGACCAGTGTGCCTGACTGAGTATTTTCCTAGTGATTTGTGCTTTACACTCACTTTCCACCTTTTACTTTGAGTGGCAAAATGTGGTTCAAGAAGTCACAGAAGCCTTTCCAGGACACACGTGGTACAGAGTCCTCTTGGGGCAGAGGGGGGGTCACAATGGCAGACACTGTCCCAGAGGCAGGGTTGGTTCCCAGAACCAGGGCTCCTGGGAGTCTTTCTCTTGTCATCACTACCAATGATCCTGATAGGAGGACAGACTGGTTGCCTCTAGAAGCAGTTGGGAGAAGATTCTGTTTGCACCCAACTGCTTGGTGATGCATAACTACTGATGCCTGGGAGCTATGGATTATTTCCAGAGGTTACTCTATCACCCTCACCCTTACCCAATGAACTCAAGCAAAACTCCCTGATGTTCCAGCCAGTCAGAGAGTTCAAGCAGTGTTAGAAATCCAAAAGCTGCTAGAAAAAAAAAGAGTAATCCTAGAAGTCCCACCAGACCAACTAGGATCAGGATATTACTCAAGATTCTTTTTAGTGCCAGAGAAGACACAGGACAGAAGACCAATTTTGCATCTCAGCATTCTTAACAAATTTGTTCAACAGTCAAAATTCCAGATGGTCATGGTTGAATCTATACTTCATTTCTTAGAGGAAAACAATTGGATGTGCTGTCGACTTTCAAGACAGTTATTACCACATAAAGATGAACAAACACTCAAGAAAGTTTCTCCACTTTTGGCTGGAAGACAGTCACAACCAATTCAGACTACTGCCCTTTGGTCTCACCACAGCCCCCAGGGTGTTCAACAAATGTATGGCAGCAGTCACAGCACATCTAAGGCTGCACAGATTGCAAGTGTTTCCATACCTGGATGACTGGCTCCTCAACGCTACCACCAGGTGTCTACTTCTACATACCTGGGACTTCCTTCTTAAACTATCTCCCCAGCTGGGCATCACAGTCAACCTTACAAAGTCTCAGCTAAGAACTACTCAGCATATGGAATTCATCGTGGCTCATCTCAACACTCAGTCTTGTGTGGCATTTCTACCCCCACCACAGGTTGCAGAAAGTACAATCACAGCTTCAGCCCCTTTTTCATTCAAACATGATACCAGCTCAGCAATTCCTGCAAGCACTTGGTTCCATGGTGGCAGTGATCATGTTAGTCACACTGGCAAGGTTTCACATGAGACTTCTTCAATGGATGCCTGTGAACCAATGGTTGATTCTAACCCACCCTATGAATCATCTAGTATTAATATCCAGCAGATGCAAAAACAACGTATCCTGGCAGAAGCAATCCAAGGAGATAATTCTATGAATCCCCTTTGTCCTCCCCCTCAACCCAAGGCCATAATGACCATAAATGCTTCCCAGATGGGATGGGGGGGCATTATCTAGGGGAAGACAGTCCAAGGCACTTGGTCCTCCTCCAAGGCCAACCTGAATATCAATGTTCTGAAGCTGACAGCAGTGCTTCTAGCATTGCAAGCATTTCATTCTGCCTTACTTCAAGGAATGACAGCTATTCAATCGGACAACAAGTCCGTAGTCTGGTACATCAACAGAGCGGAACCAAGTACTACCCACTGTGTCGAGAAAACTCTTTGAGAGTGGCAATGGGCCATAACTTCAAACTGCTTTCTGAGAGCAACACACATCCTGGGGAGTTCAAATGTTATAGCAGACAAACTGAGCAGATGCATTCTCACACCTCACAAGTGGTCCCTAAATTCCAGAGTGGCAAAAAAGATTTTTTTCATTGGAGCCAGCCTTCCTGTGACCTGTTTGCTTCACCCCTGAACAACAAGTGCAGAAGCCACATTGCCTTAATTCTCCCTCAGGGGGAGTCCCTGAGAGATGCTATTCTCCTTGATTGGCCCTCGTGTCTCCTTTATGCCTTTTCTCCATTCCCTCTAATTTCCTTATTCCTCAAGAAAGCAGCTCAGTTCAGAAGCAAAGTAATTCTCATTGCATCGTACTGGCCTCGAGAATAATGGCTTCCCTTCCTATGGCCTCATCTACTTTGTCATCCATGGATTCTGGATCCAGATCCAGAACTTCTGTCTCACCCCCAGGGACTGGTGCATCACATTCTACACACTCTCAACCTGACTGCTTGGTTTCTCCAGTTCCGTTAGTTGCCAGGCACAATGACCTTAAATCTCCTATACAACACATTTTGTTGGCATCCCATAAACCATCCAGCAGGAATCTCTACCATAGTAAATGTAAAAGATTTTCTATCTGCAGTCTGATAATGGTCTAGATCCTTTTTCAGCTCCAGAGGAAAACATTCTAGAGTTTTTAGCTACTATTTTTCGTAAAGGGGCTTCTGCTTCTACTATTAAGGTTATTTTAGCAGCCATTTCAAATTTTCATAATGGTTTCTATGACCAACCCTTAATCTCTCACAGACTTTGTAAGGTTTTTCTAATGGGCACAATAGTTTAAAGCCCCCGTTCTAAGATCTCTTACCACCATGGGACTTTATGATTATCTTGCAGTCATTTACATTACGTCACTTTGAACCTGCTGTGACCTGTGACTTAAAGTTTCTTTCTTGGAAAACTCTTCTTCTGATTGCTGTCACCTCAGCGAGATGAGTCTCCAAATTACAGGCTTTATGTTCTAAGGCCCCTTATCTAATTTTCCATAAAGACAGAGTGTCACTCAGGACAAACCCATCCTTCCTTCCAAAAGTGATCTCTGAGGTCAATATCAATCAAACCATAGACTTGCCAGTATTTTCCCAAACTATTCTAATAAGGGTGAATACTGCCTACACCTTCTTGATGTGCACAGGCAGTTATGTTTTTACCTGGACAAAACTAAACAATTCAGGCAATAAAAACAATTATTTGTATCCTTTGTAGGCGCAACCTTAGGCAAACCTGTTTCTAAGGTTATTCTATCTAGATAGCAAAGAGATTGCATTTCCTTTATTTACACAAAAAGTAATCTAATCTAAAATCTAAAACCAGTGAAGGGGCTCATTCTGCCAGATCTATGGTGACTTCACCTGTTTTCCATTCTAAAGCTTCCATGTCCAACATTTGTGCTGTTGCAACTTGGGCTACTCTGCATACCTTTATCATTCATTACAAATTGGATATAGTCTCCAGGGGAGAGACTCCTTTGGCTCTATGCTTCTAAGGAATGTCCTTCCATAGGGCCACCCAAGATCTAAGGTAGCTGGGGACTCTGCCCCAAAAGTCAAGAGTGGAGGATGATTGACAACATCAGATAAAGAAGTTATGGCTTACCATAATGTCCCATCTGTGTTGTTGATATTCATCCATTTTTGCATCCCACCTCATCTTCCTACTCCTTTGGACTCCTGGTGGAGCAACATGCTGTTCTGGGTTTCTCTGTTAGGATACACCTTGGACACGGCTTCTGACTTGAGTTAGGAAATCTTTCTGAGAGCTTGCAAACTTGATCTGAGGTAATGTAAAGAGGGGCATTATTGGTAGACCAGTAGCTCAAAAGATCTTTTGGCTGTCACAAGCTTTGTAATGGCCAGAACAATGAAAACTATAAAATGTCCTCAGTGACCCCCCCCCAAAAAAAAAAAACATGTTAACAGAGGTCTGTTTCTAAGTGTGCAAAATTAAGGGTTCCTGCTCTTATTGAGCAGGGTACTAGGTTCAATTCTTTCTCCTTGCTGTGTGCCATGAGCAAGTCACAACTGGATAATGAAGAATGAGGCATTTTACACACACACACACACACACACACACACACACACACACACACACACACACACCTTTCAATACTTTCTTCAGACAGAAAGTGATATAATAAGCACTCTGTGTGAGCATGCTCAGATAGAATAAGAAAGCACAGTAACGACCCGTACACAAACAGAATGCTTCAAGGAAAAGAGAAATCAGTGTAGCAGCAGGTCAGACAAATGTACAAGAGTGCTTGAGAAACAGAAAGGCAACAAAGAATGAGACATTCAGAGTTTTTGGAAGCAGAAAACAATATCACAAAATGGTAATTCAAGTGGCTGGACCACTTGGGAAGGGGGCATTCCCCTGTGTGCTCCTCTCAGTGCTGCCACTAACCTCCATATCAAGCAGCAACCCCCATGCAGCATAGAGCTCACAGCAGTCTTCATGTTGCTATTGCAGTGAGACAAGCTGTCTCCCTTGCCCTAGGATAGATCAGCCAGCATCAGCCACTCACTCCCATAAACCCATGCGGTCTTTCCAGTGACTGTGCCACTAATCAGACATGGGTCATCTGTGAGGCAGTCAAGGCTTTTTCCCCTCCCTCTGTGCCACTCACCCCTGTTTACTCATATTGCCTTTGTCTCTTGTTTTCCTATTTCAGTATCCAGTTCTCTAAGCAAAACTGTAAATTATCTAGCAATAATGTTTTCCTCATTTGTTTCTTTACTTCCCATAACTTACCTACAGCTACAAAAATGGTTGTCTTTTTCTGACTCACCAAGTGTTAATATCTATGAGGTAAACTCCATCATTGACGCAGAGGAAACTTCAGTTGCTAGTAAACCTTTCCAACTCAAGGAGTTTTCTACCAAATAAAAAAAGAATAACAATTATTTGTATCAATTTGAACCAAGTAAACAACGATATTCTAGTTTGTTAATACACATCATTATCCTTGCTTTCTCATTTGTCCAGGTTTTAGAAGTAAAGCCTTAATTTGTTCTCAAATTTTTCTTCTTTTCCTTTTAAAACTAGAAATTATTTTGAGAAGCTCTACATTAATCATGGTGCCAGTATTTAAAAAGTGTTCCTAATTTGGGTTCTTTTCCCTAACTATTTTTTCTTTGTTCACAAGTCTGTGGGTAAAAGTTGAGAGGTATGATTATAACCTAAACTTCTGTCTTTTAAAAGATTGTTTTAGAGAATAAAGGCTAGATGGCCTCCATTTTAAATAATAATAATTATAATAATAATGACAATAATACTGAGGATGTGCATCATGTGACCGTGAGCCACCATCCCTGTTTCCATGCTATCTACTGCCTCCAACCCAAAGACTTTGATGAAGAATGAAATCATGCTTTATTTCAATTAAGTGTTAGATTTTCATCACAGTCACTGTGAATTTAGCCTTGTATCTATCTTCTCTCCTTCCCTGCTATAAAAGTGACTAGACATGAATTGAAACACTAAAGTCGTAGGCTAACCCCTGTAACCAGTGAAACTGCCTATTAACATCAAAGCAATGCACGCCATCTGTATACCCCTATGTAGTCTTTCTTTGAGTCAGGGTATTACCTCAAATTCAGGAATTTGTTCTAGACTGGAACTTGAAAATTCAAAAAACTTAAATTGTACAGATTAGTGACTATCATTCACTCAGATGCTCTTTGTGAAATTCTTGTTAATCCAGGTGATACTGTTATACAAAAAAAAGTTCACACCTGTATGAATACCTCTGATGTGTATCACACAGTTAAATGCAATGCATATCACTCACAGTGTACTTTCTCAACTCCGAATACTGCTGTAGACTGCATTTGTACCGACTTCATTAGCAGCTACCTTTTTCTTTTTCTCTTAACATCATATTCATTTGCAGGCACGCGATTAAATCCATTAGTCATCATAGCCTAAATTATGGAGTGTTGTTGTTAGTTAAAAAGACAAAGCTATTTCCTTACTCATTGCATCCTCAGTGATCTAAAATGCTTGTAAAGGGATCTTGCATCAGAGAATCTGTAGAAGAAATACAATAATATTCTATGGCTGACGATACACATGATAAAAAAATAGATAGGTTATTTGACATGTTAGCCATACTAATACTAGATATGTGAGGCTTCTTGAAAAGGACAGTGAGCAGATCAAGAGTTGTTAAAAACATGAAGACCAAGGCTATCTAGATGAGAACTGATCTGATGTCATTCACAGGGTCGGTGACCGCGCATGTTAAACAAACTGATGAACTAAGGAGAAAAGTCTAGTAGACAGACTATAAATAAGAGGATGCAGAGAATCTAATATTGAGAAAAAATCTGTTCATTGATAGTCTGGATATTATTAATACACTGGAAAGTGAAATAAGTATTATTTCTTGGAGACTGGAGACTAGTGAAGGCCAATATGCTATTAGACCAAGTCTGTAAAGTAAGAAGCAACAACAAAGTGGGGATTATCTGAAAAATTAAATGTTTATGTTCTATGAATACAAAGAGAATCAGGGTACACTGGCCAGAGTTTGGCGAGTGGACATAAGACTGTATAATGCCCAAAGATGAAAGTTACAAGGGGCACCTTCTTAAATTTGCTGATCATGCAGTAAGGTAAAAGTGACAAATGACTTCTCTATAAATTATTTAGAGTACACTAAGCTGAAAGTTACAGAAGACTTCTCCCTACATTTATATAGGATACATTATGAGTATAATTTTGTTACATGGCTCTTCTGACAGGGGTGATAGTATGGGTCATATAACCTTGCTTTCACCTGGTAGGAACTGAAAAAATATATTATTTTCACTCAGAGAAGCTGCTCAATACAATGAACAAGATGATACTGACAATGCCAAAGCTCTCATTTGTTTTAGGAATGTGGGATGACTTAATGGAGTGCAGGTCAACATACGCAGCTAAGCTACTAAGATATAACTTGCACCCAAAAATAAAAAATGCAGGGAATGATTGGAAAATAGACACTAGAAAATATGTGGAACAGATGGGAACTTATGGTGGGGGATATGAATAAAGAAGCTTCTACAGGAAACTTTCAAAAGGTAAAGCATGATGCAGGAAGTGGTAAAGGTGGGTCTGCTTCAAGTGCTCACATGGATTAGCTCGCAACACACTTCCTCAGTGCCACTTCCTTAAAAAGACAAGTGTTCTTATACTCACTAGCTTGATCTACTTATCTAGCCCTCCCAACACCTAGTCCTATTAAACTGTATAATCGAACAAGTGTCCTAAATCTAACCCTAAAACTCCCACCCAGTTCATTACTCAGTTCCTCATTCCATAACCTTAAAACTCCTCCCACCTCTAAATCTAAATTCCCTGATCACTCTCTAAACCTAACCTCCCTTCCTGCTACCTAAACCTAAAAATTCACATTCTTCTCCCTAACCGTAAGCCTAAAACTTCTTTCCAACTCCCTAACACTAAAACTTTCTCTGTGCTCCCATCCCTAAAACTCCCTTCTTACTCCCTAGTTGTAAAACCCCTCCTACTCTCAAACCATAAAATCCCTCTCCCATTCCCTAAACCTAAATCCGCTTTCTGAGTAGCTGCCCTAGACTTCACACCCACCTCCTCCCACTTCCTCTCTATGGCTGACTTGAGTAATGTGTTCATGTAAGGTGTGGCCACTGCATGCCTGAACTCATATTTTAGCTTGAGTGTGACTAGCAGCATATGCGTGCTACAAGAGCCTCTGCCATTGAGACAGTAATTGTCTAGCACCTTGGAACTGGGCATTTGCAGCAGAACAGACGAAGACAGTCTAGATAGAGAAACTGCAGAAAAACGGCTTATTAGAAAGATTGGAGATGGGCATAAGAGGGCCTTAGAGGAAGACAGAGAGAGAGCCCAGCAAAGGAAAAGGGGTGGTAGGAGAACTAGACTACTACCTCAGAGGAAAATAGGAGGCAACTAAAGCATAGCTGGAATGTATTAAGCTGACATCACTGAAAGCAGGCTGCAGACACAGAAAAACAGGGAATGGTGCAAGAAGAATGGAGTACATCTGATAGGTATGTTTTGTGCACATACTTTTACTCATTTTGTGACCTGTGGATAAAATATTGCAGATGAAGAAAAGAGGTTTGGTGTGTACCTGATGAAAGTGGTTGAAGGTGAACATGAAGATGAATGAGATAACCCACTGGAAGAGCACCACAGATGAATAAATAGTGAGGGACACTCATCTTTTAATATCCTGAGATAAAACAGTTACTGTGCCTGAAATCTGTAAAACTGAGCAAGGCATTGGGAGGGTATTAGTGAGACTAGAACCCAGAATAATTTCTGGAGACATAAGAAGTGAAGAAACTTCTGGTGATAGTCGTAGGAGACTGCAAGCGTCTTTGGTATGGCTGGGAAGCTTGGTTAAAATAAGACAATGAAAGGAAGTCTGTTTTGAAATCCAATATTTAATTGTATTGTTTTCTACACTTTGTAAGTACAGTAACTATGGGAGGCAAGAACATGATGGAAGTTAGACAGTTGGGTGATATTATGTATTCACCACTAATTAAATATAATTGTCCCCTTTCGTATAGATTGCATATCATTTTGTTAGTAAGTGGCAATGTTGGGTGATTTGGAATAGCAAGGTACTTGAAGGTATGTTTGAGATCAAGTCACTTATATTAGTGTGGGGGTAGGAGTGAATACGAAGTCTGTGACAGACATATGCTGCGCTGTCAAATAAACATAGAAATAAAGGAAATGAAGTGAAATAAATTTATGAGTGTGGTGCAGCCATAGTATAACACAATGAATAAAGACACTATTATAGAATCCCTTAGAAGACAGACTCCCAGACGCCAAGCAATGAGTCACTTGCACTATCTTTATAAATAAAGTAAAGTTGGGTCAGGAATAAAGTGTTGTGAGGCAGAATGTGAATTCAAGGGCAATTAAAATGGAAGGAAACTATGGGGAGCAAATGATGAGACACTGCAGTCAGAAAGATGGTGTGGATCAACATACAGTGATTACTTGAAGACAGAAAGCAGTTGCAGAGCCCTGATACCAAATGGACTATGTTAAAACATCATCTAAAGAACTTGCAACTGAACAAGGAGGGGTCTGAGGTGCATGTAGTCTTACATGTGTGATGGGAAGGGTGGGGGTAGATGAGAGGAGTCTATATTATAACATCAAATTTTATAAAGTTCGAATGTTATATTATCAAACCAGTTTTGTCGAACTCTGAAAACAGCGAAGGTGCATGACACCAAATTCTTTCCCATGGAAAGAATTCGGTGGGCAGTTGCTGTGGCTTCACTGTTTTCAGTATATATGTATATATATATATATATATATATATATATATATATATATATATATATATATATATATATATATACATACTAAGTCCAAGATGTTATTTCTCATAATATTCCCTTTTTTCAAATGTATTGTGATGTCAGATTTGATATGTATAAGTTCAGAGGATGTGGGGGGGGGGGGAGTGCAGGAGTGCAAGGTAGCCAGCCCACAAAAAGAAGAAGAGTGATTGTCAAGCTTCATTATTCTCCTGTGTTTTTGGTCTGTTTTTGTTTTTTTTGTTTTTTTGGCATTTCGGCGCTCTGCCTTTTGAGTGTCACGTTTCATTAGAGAGCCCCTCATCTACAATAACCCCACAACCGGTGGTGAGCCATTTCACATCCAGCCCTTTTAGGGATTTACTGTGGGACGTAAAGTGTCTTCTGTGAGACAAGAAGATGGGGTGCTGTGGCACTCTGTTTTTCTGTCTGTTTCCCCTGAATAATGCTACTTTTCTTTTCAAGGTGTGATCCCAGGTTGGCGGCCCTGTTTTTGGTGGAAGGAAATCAGTCTGTATGCGAGGCAAGGGAAGAAGAAGAGGAACTGTTGGCAAGAAAATTGTCAATGCTGCAGAAAGGAATAAAAAAATATTATACACGGAGAGCAAAAAGTCCTCACTATGGTGATGTATATATTTTCATTTTTCTCTATAATTTATATTTTTTGTATTTTGCAAACCTGAAACCAATCCTGCCCATCAGTCTCACTACTTACAGTAGAAAAACATGCATCTGTTTTGTTTCTGAGCTATCTTAATATGTTTACCACCATGGCCCCCACAAGGGGGTCTTACAGGGCCGTAGCCTGAAGGCTCGGTATAAGGGCAGCCCAGTGTGATCAGTCAAAAGATAAAAATATTTAAAACCTCTTTTTGAAATTTCACGACCAGTGAAAATTTATACTTGAATTCATACAACAGTTGAATTGTGAATTTCAAAAAGGGCCCATATCCATATTTTTTCAATTGTGGAGATGGACCCTTTTCAAAATTCACGGTTCTATTATTACTATTATCAATGTGGCAGAGTGGGTGGAGCACCAGTTGGGTGCTCGGGGATATTACTAGCCTGCATTGGTATCGTATGAGCATGTGATATACTCTTATCCTTTGTGTCGTATGGCCGCATGTTTTACCAAACAAAAAAAAAAAAAAAACAGCATGGTTGAGCCATATCTAATGTTTATGTTCATGTTCTCTACTTTTGTTCTATACAAAAAAGATTAGATTTTAACTGGAATCATGCTGATTCGTAAGCAGACCTCTCAACCGTACCGAATCTATAATTTTTTTACCGGTTTTGAGGATTGAGGAGAGGGAGAGGTGTGTCCATCTTGCTCACCTACCTCTATAACAGCTGTCCTTGTTACAGCACTGATATCACCACCAGGGCTTGTGAACTGTTGTGTCTCCTGCATACTCCCATTTCTCTCCCTCCAGAAAAGGCAAGACTAATTCCACCTGGCCAGCTCCAGCAGGTGCTCAAGTCACTAATCAAATTCAGTTTGCCAGATTCACAGGCAGATCTTTATTCCTCTATGTGAGGAGTGCTGGGCAAAGTTTGCAAAACTCAATAGACATTAATGGCTTCAGTTTTATTAATAACAGTGTACTGTTCTGCAGACATAATCATATACTTGGGTTACAGTGTTTATTAACTGATGCATTAAAATGGTAAACTCATTAAACCAGCATTAATGTAGTCTGCTGATTAGCTGATACCGTTACCAGAGGTTACTAAATCTCTTACTATAGCAGTTATCACAGCGCAGCCTTTTTCTCTTTATACTAACTGGTTTCCCCAAGTTTCTGCATTACTTAATGCATTTATACTGTTTCATACATTGCTTGTATGTTCTGAAATATGTTATGCTTCACTGAATGATAGATCATAGTGTCTCTGTATGGCTTTTCTCAAATGCAGTTACCTGTTTTATATTCTATGATATTGTTAGATGTTTTGTGAAGTAGGTTCACACAGCACATCTACAGATGCCTCAGTACTGGTATCAGATTACAGGACCTAATGCCACAGTTCCTTTAAATCAGATATAGGTTCATAGGTTCATAGGTTCATACTAGGCTATCTGCCCTAGGGCATTTATAAGCCTAGCCAGAATGTGTTTTGCTTTCGCCACCCATTTTAAATTTATTTTGCTATGCCCTTTTTTGAGGTTAGTATACTGTGCCTCTATCTAATAGTGACACAGAAGTGATACCCGGGGTAAACCTACGATCTCCCATCCACTCATCAAGATTCCTCTTGAAGAGAGTCAATGAGGGATTCTGCCTAACCTGGACTGGGATTTTATTCCAGAGTGAAGGGAGCCTCTGGGTTATGAATCTGTCCCTCCAGCATGTCCTATTTATTTCAGTGCTGAGGTTCAAGTCTATCGAGCGCGTAGTTCGATGGGATTTGGATTTTCTGAGGTGCAGCATGTCCATTAATTCCGGGTTGGACATGGCTTTATACGCCAGGCACAGATCGCCTCTGAACAGGCGGTATGCCACTGAGTAGAGCTGGAGTTTCTTTAACCGGGCAGCATATGGCATCTGTTTGAGCCCTTTGATCCTCTTGGTGAGGTACATTTGGGGTCTTTCCAGTTGCTGCAGGTGTCTCGTAAGGTACATCCCAAAAGGGGCATTGTACTCAATTATGGGCCTGATGAGGGATGAATAAAGAGGCACGATGACCTCCCCTGATCTAGATGTGAATCCCTTCATGATTAGGTGGGCTATATAAAATGTTTTTCTAACCACTTTGGCCACATGGTTGTCAAATGAGAGATTGCTATCAACTTGGGTCCCCAGGTCCCTAATTACTTCTTCTGTACTTAATGGATTTCCACCTATGTGGTAATTTGTGGGCACTTTGTTTTTGCCAAAGGGGATGACTATACACTTTTTGGCATTTAGCTTGAGGCCATGGCACTGGCACCAGTTGTCTGTTTCTATGAGGCCCTTTTGGAAGATGCTTGTGTCGGCTGGAGAGTCGATTATGGCACCCAGTTTGCAGTCATCTGCGAACTTGGTCAGCCACAGTCCTTCCGTGTTGGCCTGTACCTCCGAGAAATATATACCGAACAAGAGAGGTCCCAGGACTGAGCCTTGTGGGACACCACTTGTAACTGGTTTGGAGTCTGACATGGCTCCAGCAATTCTAACAATGTGGGTTCTGTCCTTGAGCCAGTTTGCAATCCATCTAGTGACATAGGGGTTTATATTTAAGCTGGTGAGCTTATCTATAATGCCCGAGTGGGGTATTGTATCGAAGGCTTTTGCGAGGTCCAGGTAGGCTGTGTGGACCACCTTTCCCTCGTCAATGGCCTTGGTGACTGTTTCAAAGAAATCAACCAGGTTTAAGAGGCAGGATCTGTCCTTAACAAAGCCGAACTGGGTAGGATCCAGTGTTTGTAGGTCCCCAATATCTTTATCTATGAGGTCCATGATGATCCTTTCCATAGCTTTGCAGACCAAGCTAGTCAGGCTTATGGGGCGATAGTTTCCAGGATCCGTTGAGGCACCACCTTTATGGAGAGGGACCACTGTTGCTGTACGCCACTCTTTGGGCACATATCCTGTAGTAAGGCTGAGATTGAACAGTAGTTTTATGTTTGGGTTTAGCTCTTCTTTGAGTTCATGTAGGACGCAGCCCGGGACACCATCTGGACCCATTGATGCTGTGTTTTTTGCTTTGGAGAGGGCGGCTCTTACCTGTGCATCTGAGATGTCAGGGGGGCAGCACTCTGCTGGGATAGATATTTGCCCTTTTGGTGGGGAGGGAAAGATTGCGCTGAACCTGTCAGCTAGGATGTTGGCAATGTCTGTGGGTTTGGTGTATTTTTTGTCATTTTGGACTAATTCTGAGCATATCTGGGAATTACCACCCAGGTTCCTAACATAACTAAAGAAAGCCTTGTGATTATCCTTAGTGTCCTGTGCAATTTTTCTCTTGAAGCTGGCCTTAGACAATTTTATGTGTGCCCGTAGTTTTTTGCTAATACTGATCAGTGATGCCTTCCCTTTTTGGGATTTTGCTCTATCATTTAGTAGCTTCCTCCTTCTATTGTATAGTTTGTTTATGGCTGGGGTCCACCAGACAGGACGTCTGCCTTTGGAGGATTGGGTCTTGGTTTTATTTGGGATCGCATGATCCATGCATTCCTGAAGGTGTTCATAGAATGCGTTTATAAAGGATTCTGTGGTCTGGGTCGTATTTTCCACAGGCCCGGGGGCTTTGAAGGATTCCACCTCAGTTTTGAGGAGTGTAAAATTTGCTTTAGAGAAGTTTTTCACTGTGGTTTCCTGGGCAGGGGGTGGGGTCGGGATGTGAATATCCAGTGAGATTAGTTTATGGTATGATCTTACCAGTGAGGGATACACTTCTGGTCTGGAGCATAGAGTCCCCATGTTGGTGATGATCAGGTCCAGTATGTTTTCCCCTCTTGTGGGAGTGGTAACAAGTTGTTCCATAGCATTTGAGTTTATAAATTCTAGGAACCTTTGGGCTAGGGTGTTGGAGCTAGAGTAATGCTCCCAGTCTATGTTTGGGTAGTTGAAGTCGCCCAATATAATGGTGTTTGGAGAGACCTTCATATTTTCCAGTGTTCTCAGGAAGGCCGAGTGGTGTTCCTGGGTTTGGGAGGGTGGTCTGTAGCAGGCTATAAACTGGAAGGCAGTTTTACCCACTGTTAGTTGCACATGGATAGTCTCTGATGCTTCGTGCTTTGCCACCAACCTGGAGGTGTGGGTATCTTTGATGAATATCGATACTCCCCCTCCTTTTGTGGTTCGGTCCAAGTTTTGGGGCCGAAAAGTATGGTATGAGGTATAACCTGGTAGTGCTGGGGTGCTCTCGAGAGCCCTGAACCAGGTTTCTGTTACTGCACAGATATCGATGTTCTCCATGCTAAGGAGAGTTTTGAGTGCGTGCATCTTGAGGTTTAGACTTCTGGCATTGAGTAGCATTACTCTTAGTTTCTTATCCCTTGTGATACCTATGGAGGTGGGTTTGTCTTTTGAGCCTTGCCTAAAAAAGGCACTATGGGGGTAGCAAGAGCCTTTGCCAATATCCAAAAGCCCAGGGGTGACAGGTGCAAGCCGTCCCTAGCGAAGCATCATGGCTTGTCAAGCATATCATCCCAAGCTGACAGGCATTGGATCCCCTTTGAATGACACCAGTACTTAAGCCAATTGCTGACATTGATCATCTTGTCTTCATATTGTGGCATCATTCTTGGTGAGAGTAAGATGCTACTCAAGATCAGGGTCATACCAGCCAGGGCTACATGCTCAGAGAGCTCCTTTATGTCTCTTTTCATGTAGTCCAGGGAGGTACGTCTCAGGTCATTCACACCAGCATGGACAATGACTGAGTCATATTTGTACTTGCCTTGGAGTGACCTGAGTGCTTGTGTTATGTGGTGGATCCTAGCACCCGACAGGCTGCTCACCGTGACCCTCTCCTTGTTCAGCCTGGTGAGCGGGACGGCAGTGTGCCTGACGATAGAGTCACCTATTACAAGTGTATCAGGTGTGTTGTTTAGTCTTAAGGGCTGTGACTGTTTGGCACACTGGCTTTGTAAGATATGTGTTGCACGTGTTTTGTTTTGGGGTAGCGGCTGCTTGGGTGTCTGCTTTGGAGGTCTCTGCTGCTTCGGCAGATCTTTATTTAGAGCCTCCGAGTATGTTTTTGTGTGATTATATGTTTGGTTTGCTGTCGTGGTAGGTCTATGTGAGACTGGAATTGTAGTGAGTATGGTTTCCTTCTCCTCCTGAGTGGTTATGCCAGTACTGAGTTGAGAGAGCTTAGCCTCCAGTTGGCTATATGGTTGCATCTCTCACATGTGTTGGAATTTGTTGGGAGGAGGAGAGGGTTGTCTGTGTACATGAGGCAGTTGTAACATTGCCTCAAGATTCCCAGATTCACCAGCTGGACCAGGGAGGAGATTGACAACTGACCTTTGGACATGCTAGAATAATATTGGGAATTCCTTAATAATTGAAAACCAGGGCCAGTGGGGAGTGAGGGTGTAGTGCTTTTAATTTTTAGTGCTGACTTATATAATTGCTTTAGTGAGCAAGTTCCAGGTAACTTAAGTGCAATGTGTTACAGGTAACTTAAATGCAAAAACGACAAACAGTAACTTTCTTTCAAGTGAAACAAGGAAATAAGTACAGTAAGCAATGCAGATATTACTAGTGAGCCACAGAAGCGCTGAGAAGCCGCGTATTAGGTGGAATTAGCGTTCCAGGGAAATAACAAGCAAACAAACAACAAGCATATAAACAAAGCTATATTCAGCAGGCCTGGATCTAGTCTATGCTACAGCAAACAAGGTGTACCAATTTCAGTAAGATACAGTTCAAATATTCAGGCACTATAAACCTTTAACCAGAAATTCCCAGCTCAGAAGGGCAGAGTCCAGCCTCTTCTCCCACAAGAGTGCAGACCACAAACCTTCTTAATGTAAAATAACTGGCCTGAAGCCCAAGTGCCTAAACCAGAACTAATACACTTTAAGAATAACAGACACTGGGCTCTCAATCAGCAGTTCCCAACTTAGAAGGATGAAAGCTACCTGTCCTGCCACCACAGTGCATGCCACAAACCTTCCTAATGTAAAACAACTGGTCTGAAGCCCAAGTGCTTAATCCAAAAGACTTAGAATAACAGCTAAACTTTAATCAAGTTACTACCAAGCAGTAATAAATACAATTGAATACTTTAGAGAATGCCTGGATTAGTGCTCAAGTTACACAAACAAAGCTAGATCCAGCAGGCCCGAATCCAGTCTATGCCACAGCAAACAAAGCGCACCAACTTCAGTAAGAAGCAGTTCAGATATGCATGCACTATAAGCCTTCAATCAGAAATTCCCAGCTCAGAAGGGCAGAGTCCAGCCTCTCCTCCCACAAGAGTGCAGACCACGAACCCTCTTAATGTAAAATAACTGGCCTGAAAGCCTAAGTGCTTAAACCAGAATTAATACACTTTTAGAATAACAGACACTGAGCCCTCAATCAGCAGTTCCCAACCTAGAAGGATGTAAGCTACCTGTTCTGCCACTACAGTGCAGACCACAAACCCTCTCAGTGCAAAACAACTGGTCCGAAGCCCAAGTGTTTAAACCAGAAGGCTTAGAATGAGTTACACCAAGCAGTAATAAATACAATTGAGTACTTTTAAGATGATGCAAAAGTAAAAAAAAGTAGGTAGAAACACAAGTACAGTAAAAGCAGATGAAAATTTTTTTTTTTTTTTTTTTTTTTTTGACATGATAAAATAATACTGTATACCTCAGTCTTCCTAAAACATTAATTCTGAGAAACATACTAATACAGTGACAATAAGTACAGGGAATTATAAAGTCCAGATGTAAGACTTTGAATACCCTCCAAGTATCTCTAAATGCTTAAAAAATGCATTCAATTGCTCTGTGATCTTATAGTATAATGATTATGTTTTTAACAGTTTTCTCAATTCACAACACATAACATAACATGACACACAAAACAGACTAAAAAAAAAAAATAATTCAAGCGAGATTGAGGTCCAAATAATAGTGTGCCAAAATTCCCGAGTGGCACCCCTTAATTTCCGAATTTCCTGGCTTTTTTTTTTTTATTTTTTTTCCCGGCTTTTTTTTTTTCAAACTAACATCATCATGCAGAGGCGTGCACAGTGACGTCGGCTTCATGAGCAGCCTGCCATCCTATCGGAATTTGGCTGAGGGCTGGTCTGGGCTGAGTTTACTTTGTAAGCCTGCAACAGGGTAGAGAATGAGATAGGGTCTAAAGAGAGAGGGATGGGACAGATGAGTCAGAAGCCTGAGCACTGAGCAGCTGATAGGACTGTGAAGCACATTATTGGATTTAACAATTAAGAAAAAAATGGACATACCTTAATGTAGTCAGTACTAGAGAGTATCGTTTATTTCATAGTAGGAATAAATCAGTGAATTGTGCCTCCACTGAAATTAGGCACTTGTTTGTATTTATGTTGATGAAGCAATATGACATTTTTATCTTTGTCTGCCTCTGTACTGTTTTAATCTAATGGCCAGTAGGATATATATATATATATATATATATATATATATATATATATATATATATATATATATATATATATATATATATGATAAAATATGTTATCGTCGTGCTGGAAGTTTGATTTAACTCAGCTGCATTTTCATGTTATTCTTTTTTTGGAAGTTTACCAGTCATTTTTGTGACTTCCGCGGTGGTGCGGTGGTAGCGTTGTTGCCTCACAGCAAGAGGTTCTCCCTTTCTATTCTTGGCTGGAGTGTAGGGAGTGACTTCTGTGTGGAGTCTACATGTCCTCCCACTGTTGGGTGGGCGTTTGAAAGACATGCGTAAATGGGTGTGCCTTTGTTGAAGGTTGAATGTCGAGCTGGCACCTCGGTGTTCGTGAAAATCTACTGCCAATCATTAGCGGACCGGAGTTCCGCTGTGATGACCCCTAACCGGCAAAAACCAAAAGACAGCAACAACCAGTTATTTTTGTGTCAAAACAAATAACTTTTTTAACCCGAGTACCCGACTGTTAAAACTATATGAATAACAGCTACTTTGAGTAATGACTATTACTAACTTATGTTGGGATAATGGATTACTTACTTTGAAGGCATGTGTTGCAGAATCCATGAATCTTCTTTTGTAACTGTTAGTGTGAAAAAATAAATAGCCATGTCATGCTTTGAATTTCTGGTCTTTGGCTGTGTAGATTCTTGTGCAAGATATGACTGTCTGTGGCTGTGGCTGTGCACTGGTCGGGTTATGGCAGCAGCTATTTTATTTAAGCATTAGTGTGTGTGTGTGTGTGTGTGTGTGTGTGTGTGTGTGTGTGTGTGTGTGTGTGTGTGTGTGTGTGTTTGTATGTGTGCGTGTGTGCGTGCGTGCATGTGTGCGTGTGTGTGTGTGTGTGTGTGTGTGTGTGTGTGTGTGTGTGTGTGTGTGTGTGTGTGTGTGAAGCTAGAGCTTTCTAATTCAAATGATACACTCAGTAAAAGAATAGTTATGACAGCAGCATACGTCTCAACCTCTTAGAGTAAGAAATTTGGACAAAGCCATAAATAATGGGGGGGGGGGTAAAGGCCCAAAGATAGGTACAATTTCAGAATATTGTACTTACAAACTTAGAAAGTAGATAGAACAACAGGACGTGCTTTAATATTAGTTTTCTGAAGGATATGAAGTCTGTAACTCAAATGTCTGACATTATTTTCTGACTTAAATCTTCAATGATTTGCAAATGATCTGCTATAAAACCACAATTTTATGAAAAATAGACCAAAAATATTGGGTTTATATCATATGATCGAATCACAGAAAATTGAACGCTCAAATGACCGAATTTTCACATAATCGAATACTGTATTGTGGGGGGCTGCGTCGATCCCAATCTTTACTGTAGTGTGAAATAAATCCAGGAACTTTGATTATGTGAAAATTCGCTCATTTGAGCATTCAGTGTTCTGTGATTCGATTATGTGATATAAACCCCAAAATATTAGACAGAAATCTGGACATTCTGCAAAAATCTGTACAGCTGAGATGTATGCGAGCAGCTATATTATTATTTAAGCATGCAACTCACATGGTGTGTATAATTCATTATTGGCAGTAGCACTGCAGCTTTCTAATTCAAATGTTACACTCAGTAAGCAGAGTGGTTATAGCAGTAGCTATTTTATTTAAGCATTATTGCCTGGGTTTCAATGAATGTGAGTTTCAAGGGCAGAGAAGTTTTAATGCCAAGTTTATTTTCATTCTGAGACTGTATTGCTTTGTTTAGCAGATGTCTATTAGTGTTTATACTATAAAACCTAAAATAAGTTTCAAATGAAATCCAAATAATCATTGTAGAAGTAAAGCAATATGCACAGTCCAGTGTTTATGGTAAATGGAGTGAAATAGCCAAGTAATGGGCCATTGGAATGGCTGCAGGGGGGGGGGCTCTGGGGCCATATTTTGGTTGTCTGTTCTTCAGTTTGCATTTGAAAGTTGATTTCCCACAATTCTATTGGAATGGGTGGCATTACATAATTAGGTATGTAGATTTTATGTTAATTAGTGTACAGATTTGTACCTATTTTTCGTGGGCATTTGTCCAGATTTTTGATATTTTCAGGTTGAGAGGTATTAAGTAAATATTTTTGCTTTGCACCCGTCCTGTTTTATTTTTTTTTATAGAAATTAACAAGTAAAAGTAAAGCCATGTCTGATTCAAATTATAAACACAAGTCTGGCACTCAGAAAAGGAAACTTAAATACAAAAAAGAAGCAAAAGCATCATGCAGTCGTCAATCGATAACAAAATTCTTTAAATATGGTGACGAAAAGAATTTAGTGCATAGTACTAATCATGAAGATAGCAATTATGAGAATTCAGAAATTCAAAAATCAGTTGGAGGAAGTGACTGCCACTGTTGCAACTGTCGTAGAACAAGGAAATGAAAAACCTCAAGAAGAACTAACTGTGAAAGAACATGATACAGTCGATACTTCAGTTACACATCATTTTGAAAATCCTGATGTAAAATATGATGATCCTGATACGTGGCCTCAGGTAATTTCAAATAACCAGCAGCAAGAAATAGTATAACTCACCACCTTTCAAGAATTCCAAAATATATATACAAAATTGCCAAAGGATGTTAATGGTAGAGAATTTCAAGTGTTTCTTTTATATAAAAAATGAAAGATAATAGAACAAGTGAACATTTTCAACGAGAATGGCTAACATGGAGTGCATCAAAAGAAATTCTTTACTGCGTACCATGTTGACTTTTCTGCGATCCACTTAACAAAAATGTAAGCTGTTTAACTCAAGAAGGATTTTCACCTAAAAATAAACCTTGAAAAAAGTTATATGACATTTTGCCATCTCATGAAAATAGTGCTGAACATAGGAAACAAAATGCAGCTTGGAAATGTCTTTTGGATTCATTAAGAGGACATGGAATCGATAAAGCCCTCCAACTACAAATTCAGTCTAACACAACCAAGTGGAAAGCTATTCTGCAAAGAATTTTAGATGTAATACTTTTTTTGGCATCTAGAGGTTTAGCATTTCAAGGAGAGAACACAACAATTGGAAATGTCCACAATGGAAAATTTTTAGGGCTCTTGGAACTAATTGCAAAATATGATGAAGTAACATGACAACACCTTACTAAAGTTCAACAAAATCAGATAGAAGAAGGAAGAAATCTCAAAGGATCTGTCCATTATTTGTCATGGTATTCTCAAAATGAGTTTATAGGCCTTTGTGTAGACCAAGTTCTTAACACCATTCTGGATCAAAGAAGGGACTCAATTTTTTATGACATAATTGTTGATGCAACACCAGATATCTTGCACAATGAACAAAATGTCCTGATTCTCAGATATGTGTTTCAAAACAAAGATTTAAATGAATTTGAAGTAAATGAACATTTCATCGAATTCATAAATTTTACTGAGAAAACTGGACAAAAAATAACTGAAGAAATACTTGTCACTCTTGAAAAACACAATATACCTCTTCAAGATTGCCGTTCACAAGAGTACGATAATGGTGCCACAATGTGGGGTAAAGTAATTAGCATTCAAGCCTGCATCCTAGAAAAGAACAAATTTGCAGTGTTCTCCCCCTGTGCTGCACATTCATTAAATCATGTAGGAGTGAATGCTGCAAAAATTAATCCAGATGTTATAACATTTTTTGGAAATATAGAGAGCTTGTACACTTTTTTTCGCTCATAGTCCTGCACGCTGGGAGGTACTTTTAAAACACATACCATTATCTCTTCAAAGTGTGTCAGAAACAAGATGGAGTGAAAGAATTCAAACTGTGCGTCCAATCGTCAAACATTACCCCGGTGTACTTGATGCAATAGATGACATTCTTAGTAAGAGGGCTACAGGATTAACTCCTTCAACACTAAATACACTTAAAGGTTTTTAGAAATATTTCAGTTCTTATAAAGGTCTGTTGATGATGATATTCTGGCATAAAATTCTAGCCAGTATTGATAATAAGAATATTGTCATACAAAGCAAAGGATTATCTCTTGATATAGAGACCACCTTGGTAAAAGACAGTGGAAGAAATTCAGACGTTACGCGATTCATGGGAAAACATTGTTCATGAAGCTAAAGCAGCTGCTGCAGCAATAGAAATCCAATACCAATTTCCCAAAAAGCACACAAATTCTGAAAACTGTGAAGAAGACTTCTGAAATTCTGTAGTGTACCAAGTGTTGGATTTTATTATCAATGACATAAAAACAAGATTTGAAGCAGCGAATAATATTTGTGAATTTTTTTCTCCAATTTTAAATTTTCAGGATTTGGACAAAGATCATCTAACCACAAAAGTAGCAATACTTGTAAAAGCTTACAAAAGAGATTTGTCGGGTGATTTAATAAATGAGGTACTTCACCTTAAAACAATCCACAAGACCATTTTTGGTTCGGAAACGTCACTAACTGAACTTCTTAATTTATTTCTTAATTAACTTCCTATAACTTAATTAACTTCTTAATTAATATATGAAAAAAATCTGCAAGAAATATTTGGCAATATTTGCCTTGCATTGAAATTATTTTGTACTATTCCAGTAACTGTCTCAGCAGCTGAGAGATTGTTCAGTAAATTGGAAAACTCATTAAAAACGTGGCAAAGAAATTCCACTAGCCAAGAACACCTTAATCATTTGGCAATTTTATGTATAGAAAATGATTTTGCTAAAAAAGTCGATTACTCAAAAATAATTGAAAAATTTGCTGTAATGAAAGCTAGAAAGTACACTTTCCAATAATTTTGTCGTTGTTTTCTTATAAATATAATTATGGGGGCCCGCAAAATATGTAGCCTTGGGACCCACTTCAATGTGTGGGTGTCATGTTTGCCACATACATCAATACAAGTGTATGCCTTTAACCACATTTCAAACAGCTTGACTGAAAAGTACCTTTTTGTCAGTGACACTAACATTGGAATGAAATATGTATATTCTGCAAATTTACATCTTACCTGATATTCAGTAGTAAAATGAAGCTCAGTAGAATGTTTCACAATAAGTAAGCAATGGTTTTGATAATGATTCTTTTACATTTTAGCTTTCAGTTTAACACCCTTCTGAAGAGATTAGAGCAGACGTTTGTGTTTGATGTTTTATCTCACCTTAAAGTTTATCAGGTTCTGAAAAGTATACAGTGTATGTATGGAGGTCAGAGGGGGTGGTGTCAAGTGCATTTTGAACAGATTTTGCAGCCCATATTCTTTTTACACTTTGGACATGCATTATTTATACTGGTGAATGCTATATAAAGCAGCACATTAGCAAAAGCAAGTTTGCATTCTAGTGCAAAAAAGTGTCAATATAGACTATTTTGTTAGTATTTAGTGCTGTCAAGGACCATGTCATAAACAAGTTAAGGACTTCATAAAACAAAATGCACATACAAATAGCATGTTGTTCTCCTAAGAAAGTATATCTTCTTTCATATAATCAGATTTTTAGTGTGCCATATTAAAGGAAACTGGGGTTGAATAGTATTTGTAGTAAATCCCACATTTTCCTGCTTTTTACATAGATTTTCTTAAAATGTCATGTCACCTTCTGTTTAAATTTGTCACAGCATGTTACAAATATCATCTGGAGCATGACAGAAATTTCTGCAATGGGGAACTTTTACATAGGAAAACAATAGGAAACTCGGCAATTAGTAGTGAGAGGTGAAATAGCAGAGGAAGGGTGCCTGCAGCTTACAGGCTAGAAAGAAGCAACTAATAAGGTTCCTGCTTGTGGTTTTAACAGAAAAATGAGCATACATGTCTGTTGAGTAACACGCAAAATCAAAGCTAGTGAATAAAAAGAAATATAGTGTTACAGGGAAGAGCTGACAGACAAGTTGCGTGAGCACGTTATGGACTTGCAGTGGAATTGGGAATGAGCAGACAAGCAAACTCATAGTATTTCACAGTCTTGCATTGCACTTTAATATACTGGTCTCAGATGCACAGCAAAAAATATATGTAAATTACTGCTTAATGGCATGCAAATGAAATTTAGGTAGTAAGGTAAAATCCTAATGATACTAAAATGTACGTAAGGTGAACGTAGTTGGGATTCATTGTCATGTGTAGAGACAATTGTGCAGTATGAATATAAAAGTGTAAAGCACAAATAGACTTCTGTTGTTGCATGTAGCATGAATACTCATAGTCAGTCCAGCTGTTGTATACTAGCATATTATGCTCCCTAGTGCTGCCATATCCTGCTATGTGAGATATGCCACCCACCACAGATGTAAATGGTACCGTCAGCAGCTGACTTATCACAATTTTACTAACTGGGAGATTATTGATTACTTTAGAACTAATCAGGTGATTGTACTGGTCTTGGCTAACATGTGCGGCCCACACAACAAATTGATAGGAATACATGGCCTTCTTATGGAGACCACTGTATGTATAGCTATGTATAGCTATTTCCATACATGCTACATGTAACTTCCATAGACCAGTGAGGGACACATTTGATATTTCACAAGCCTCTAGCTCTAGCATACTGTTATGTTTCTCAATGAAGATGATCATATATGACTTCCTAGCATACCACTTGCGAGATCTAATTCTGTTCATGCATTTTGTATTATTTTTTACCTCCATTAAGTTCAAGGTACCATACATTGCACTCAGGTAACAATAACATTCCCACTTGGAGCACAGTCACAAAGGATTGTGAACACAGAGGGTTATCATTCTGTGAACTGTCAGGTAGTATGTGATAAGGGTGGGATCATAACTTGCTTGTCCACACAGCAATCAGGCAGTTTACAGGATTTGCATAATATGCACATATCTCAGTTACTTTGCTACTTCCTGCATACTGAAATCCCACAGGGTCAGCCAGTTTGCCTGTGACTAATATAAAGGTATATTGCTGAAATTTTAGTGTAAACAATACTAGCAATCCATGACATGATCATACTTTGTGGAAATACGACCAGACTGACACAAACTAAGGCATAAAACAAAAAGTTATTTAAGCAAAAGAAGGTTGCCGCAAAGGAAGTATGTCCTCAAATATTGTTTATTTTAACACTCATAAGTGCTTTCATCCACTTATCATCGTGATAAGTTGACAAAAGTTCTTATGAGTGTTATAATACATGGTATTTAAGGATATACTTCCTTTGTGGTGACCTTCCTTTGCTTACATAATTTTTTGTTTTATGATCATACTTTGTACCTGTGATACTGGATATCAACTTGAGCCCTAGTTGATAATACCTAAACAGAACCTAGAGGATGTGGCTCAGCACATGACGGGACCCAAAACCACTGTATAGAATGTGTTTTACCTATCTGTGTCCTTGTCTTCTACACTGACATGTCTGGGGGGCACTAAACTATGACTGTACCACAACTTTGTTCTTGGTATTCTGCATGCTCCATAATATGCCAATAAAGAGAAAGGCTGGCAGCCACAGGATATTGTCATGGCCACACACACACACACACACACACACACACACTCACACACACACACACACACACACACACACACACACACACACACACACACACACACATGCTCACACGCACACACGCACACACACATACAGACTCGCACACAGCAAGTAGGAAGGCACATCATCACCACTCTCTAAAGACAGTGTTGTGGAACAGCAACAATCAGCAGCCACACAACCATCCCCCTTGAGACAGTGATGGGTGCAGAACCCAAGCACAAAATAAAACAAATACTCTAGATATTTGCCTACTTATGAGCACACAATGAAAATATGGTGTCACACAGATAAAACACAATGCATTTAGTGTACATATTAAACAATGCTGGAGAGAGTGTGGTTGAATTGAACTGAATCAGACACCCCCATGTTTACCCTAGAGGATGGAGGGATGGTGCAGTGGGTCACAGTAAGCATAATGTACCCCAGTAGCTAATAGCACAGTGATATATGTGTATACATATGCAAGGTGGGGATGAGTCACAAGTGTCTAAATGGAGGTCTCACAGTGATGAGTATATGGTACTATCTACAATTTTCTTCTGTGATGGCATTATATCCCACTCTTCTGTGTCATAAACATTACCCTCTTCTGATGCATTTGAGGAGCCACTACCTTGAGAATGATTAGCTGCCCCTATACCAGCATGTTGCCATAGGGCTTGTGGTCCTCCCTGGAAAGAATAGTGAATGAGTGCAGGATTGTGATTACATGATGCCTGCTCATAAGATATACTGGCAATGGATGAGGAGTGCCATGTCCATCAATAACAAGGACAGTAAGAGTGTAGCATGTGTCCGGATTCAGGTAAAATCTATTATGGCTCCTCCTACATGACCAACCTGAAAGTTATATTCTTCACACTGCATACAACACTGTCAGTCAGTGTGGTACTAAAAAAAAATATTAATCCTCTGTGTAAAAGTAGACATGGCAATTGTGTCTCTGGGCTCCATGTTCTCATGGATGCCTCAGAGCACCACAATGATGTCCACACTGTCCTAGTTTGTAGTGGATTGTGTCTAGATGGTAAAGTAGCACATTTTTGATTGATCCAGAGAGCTAACGCATATTAAGGTCCACCTATGGCATGTGATGGTAATGGGGACTCCTCTTCTGAGGATGTAAAATGCTGGGCATAACCCCTTCAGATGCAGTGTGTGCATCTGTTACCACAGCCACAGATAAAGCATTCCTAGTGGCTGGGGCCATGGGGGATTCTGTCCCATTGGCAATGGTGAGTGTTCATTCTTTTCAGACCTATGTTCTTGTATGACTGAGGTCATTCCTTCAACCTGTAATTGACATTGTGGATGGTCACTTAGGATGAGTGCAAACAGCGCCACTATGTCTTTAACATGTGCCTCAACTGTCTATATGTCATCATCATTGTCACCATCTCCAGTAGAAGTACCTGCATTTACTTGTCCTCATGAACCAGCCACTACTGGGTTCACAGAACAACACTGATCCCTAAGAGTACATAAGAAAAGACATACCAGAGTGAGCATCTGCACCTGTGCCTAAACCATCCCACAGTGCCATGCGCAAAGAATGTTGATGCAAGATGTACCACACAAACCCAACCTTCTTCTGTTGAATCCAAATATGCCTGACTACCTGATGATGTACCTAAAACAACATATAGTCAACAACTGCTATGATCAGGCTAGAGTATCTATGTGCAGTAAAACAGTAAGGAAATGTAGTCTAGGAGGCACTTTATTCAGGGTACTGTTCACTGAGCCACATAATAGTAGGTATATCCTGATGTCTGCACTTACTCCATCAGAGAAAATCTCAGAACAAATGTTTCACTGTAGATATACTAAAACCCCTCAGGATCTGTCAGCCTTCTGCTTCCAGGTTCCCCAACTTTGGCTGCTCTCTCTGATGCTGCTGAACATGTCTTTACCTTAACATTGCATTGCTTTTCAGTAACATGCTTATAACATTGATTGAGTTCCCTCATGTCATTTATCTTACAGATGATATGTATCCTAAGTGCTTGGAGCAGGACGTCATTTCCATCTGAGTTGAATTTGTCTTGCCTCTGTTATCTACTTTATCCTGCAGAAAACTTTGAATATATGCACAGAGAAATAAACTGCATATTACTGAGATTGGTAGACTGACAGCTACAGAGAAAGGAATAACCCACTTACACCATATTATAACTAGGATGTCTGTGAGGGTGTGAAATATCACAGCTATGGGGACAGATATGGGAATGCATTCAGCAGGTGTATGTGCAAATAGGCATGCCAGACTTTGGCAATGATCCTGCCACAGACTCTTGGGGCCATTATTTTAAGCATCAGTGATATTGCTTTACTGATGCATGTTGGGGGCATATGTGTAGGCATTTGACTACTGTAGTCACCATCACAGGTCAGCCATATAGTAGACAGACTATAAGGATGCTGCACTTGTGGCAGTCATATACAGGGACATGTTTTCTTCCTTCAACAATCATGAGACAGCTGCAGACATGCTTACTACTGTTTCTATTCTTTTGTCATGTGCAGTACAGCAGAAAGGCCCTTAGGGAGGTAGATGGAAACAACAGCTTTTTCCACAAAATTACAGAATACTTTGTGCCTCCTCAGACCGCCTATAGATTCAAATAATACCACCATTCCCCCTAATAGCACTACACCGATGAACACTATAGCTTACCAGATATGTGTTACATTAGCCTGGATAATGTCAGCATGCCTCTAAGACTATGTAGCTTTACAGCTGCTTGCATGCCACATAAACACATATTAAGTCAGGAGGCATGGATGTCTATGAGCTGAGATATCTTGCTGCAGCACACTTGCAGTGTAATAGGCAGTCTACACCTCTGCTTTCCATTGGCAGAATGTAGTTGTGAGTTCACAATGAACACCAGTACAGTTATGTATGTCATGTTACCTTGAAGGGATTTGGGTTGCAAATATGCTGAAAGTTCAGTACAGTTTTATAATGTATGACAATGACAGTATTTTTAGAAGAAATTCAAAAAAATGGCAGCTTCTGCTATTGGTTGAGAGAAATGTCAGCATGGTGCATAAAAAAGAGAAAGGCTATGCTATATCTCCTATAGGGTCATTTCAAGGACTCTGTACTGGGCCAGTATGGTTGCAGACACCTAGAATGACATACTGAAGAGTTGTTCTCATTCCTGGGCATCGCTATGGAAGTGGAACAGTGTGCATTTTGTTCTGATAACCTGCATCACAGGAAATGACAAACTGAAGAGTTGTTCTCAATCCTGGGCATCGCTATGGAAGTGGAACAGTGAGCATTTTGTTCTGATGATCTGCATCACAGGAACACTGATGAGCTACATGTATGGAGACTGAAGGTTTGGCAGGAATGCCAACAATGGTACAGTATGCTTTGTTTTGTTATATTATTTATTTCTCTTTTATTGCATTTAAGGTTTAGGATTATTGTTGCCACTTGCAGGTATTTGCAAAGATCATCTTTGGAATTGGGGCTGCTATTGTGCAGATGTTCTATGTCATGTTGAAATGGTTGAGGTGGTTTTGCATGTCATTCATGAGGCACATTTTGTATTCCTGCAGGCCCTTGTTGTGGACAAGGTTAGAGTGTATCATGATACTGTGAATGAAGACTATCTGGTGTGTCCCCATATATACATGAGGTTTATTCTGTTTCCATATGTTAATGTATGTGTAGGTGACACACACCTGTCTACTACCTGGATAGTACTTGTTGCTATAGGATCTTTCCTTACAGTTATCAAGGTTCTCTGGTGTATTCTTTCTGTTTAAGCATGATCACCATCTGATGTAAATCAAATTTTCTTCCACAGGAGGAAGGGAGGCTTGCAACAAGACATGGTTACTTCCTCTCATAAGTGCTAATGTCTGAAAAATATATTCAGTCCAATGTCAGACTTGATTTCCTTACTAATACCTTCTCATTTTATCGTCTCAGTGCAGGATGACAGATTTGCGTTGCAGATGATATCAGCATGTCTTACGTCTGCTGCATGCACATAAATGAAATGAAGTTGATGGCGTCTTGCCAGGGCAGTGTTTTGCCACTCAATGGCAGGTAGGAGATATGTATTGCCTGAGGTAGCTTAGCCACAGGTAAGGCAGGTGGTAGAGGGTGTTGTGTACAGAGCTCAGATATAAGGCTACCGTGATCCATTTTGTGGGGATGGATCATTGTGATTGCCATAAAGGCCAGCATGGAAGATGACATGCCAGCTGTTTATAACTGACCCTGTCCCAAGCAATTTGTGCTGCCTTTCTTTTCATTTCCTACCCCATATACTGTGCATTGTCAAGCTCTCCACATCTCTATTTATCTACAGTCATTTTGTCCGTGTCCCTCCCATGTCTCCCCATTGACTGTGTGTGTGTGTGTGTGTGTGTGTGTGTGTGTGTGTGTGTGTGTGTGTGTGTGTGTGTGTGTGTGTGTGTGTGCACTAATGTGCACGCACATCTCTCCCTTTCTTTCTCTCTGTTTGAATGTGCTTGTGCACTTCCACCTGTGTTTGTCCATGTTGTTCTTTGTCTGCCTCAGCACTCTTTCCTAACCCACCTTTCTACTTTACTGTCCCTTTCACCCCCCCATTTCCTTTCTCTGTATATAAACAAAGTGACCCCAGTTTCACAAAATGTTGCTGTCCTCCATCCCATTATGTGCATCCTGTCCTTTTGTGTGTCTCTCTGATTGCTCTTCCTGTTTTCTGACTTTCTTGTATACAGCGCTCCTTTCCTTTTATGATGTTAAGCAGTGCAATTGTAAATAAAAAATGATGTGTTTGGTGCTGCTCTGCCAAGGAACATGACAACAAATCAAGCAATTTCAACACTGCATTCTGTTAAGATATACTCTGTTCTCACATGACTGTGAAATGTAGCATGCAGCCACTGTATTAATTGTATCTTGAGTTTCTGTGTAAGTATTTTACTGCATGGCTGTGTACACAAGAAGAGTTGAACTGCATAGTGGGGGTTATTTCCATAGTATTTGAATGTTTCATTCAAGTATCATAAATTGAAGCTATCAATAAGTGCTGCACATTTCCATTTATATATTCAAGAATGTTTCCTTATGTCTATACTTGCTGATGATTTAGCAATGTAAGGCTTGCAAAGATGTACTGTGTATCCCAATGAATCCCCACCACAAACTTGAGACACTCACAGAAAAAAATGATTTCAGGGAATTTTTATTCTACCATTAGAGTAGAAAAAAGACATAAAATGAAATGGAAACAGTCTAATCTCACATTAGGTAGACAGAAAGTTCACTGTTGAAAAAAAATCATTGACAAAAATATTTCAGCACTACAACAGCTTGGCTGTATTGTTTTAGGAGGAAACATCAGAACATAATGGCTATCACACATGTCAGTGATGGCAAAGCCTTTAGTATTTATTGCTCAGAAGATTAAGATATGAACAAAACATTTTCTTTTCAGCATTCTATCAATGGTGGCCTTTAAAAATCTAGCATGGAAGTTAACAGTGAAAGTAATAAGTTGCAAGGAAAATTAGTGTCACTGAAAGGAGTGGAGCATATTAAGTAACAAGAGGCTGCAGGTCTGAAGGTGCAAAATCGGTACAATATATTGTAATGCTCAGTTATTATTTATTGCAAACAGACAAATCAGTTAATTATATGAAAAAAATGTTAATGTTGATGTCTATCAGCTTGGTAGAAGTGCCAAAGTTATGCAGTTTTACGGTATTCTCCAAATTTAGAAACACATGAATGATGCACTTTGCAGTCTCGTTTGTAGTAGTAGTACATAGAAGGACAGAGTGAGTCTGAAAACACTGTAGCATTACGGCAATAAGATGGCTCATGCCTTTAGATCTGTAACAGTCTCATTCTCAAACCCACATTCAGATGTGGATGTCCAGGAATGCAGCTTTTGCCTATTAGCCATGTCTACTTCTCTGGAACTTTTGGCTAGCATAGAATAACATAGCAGAGTGATTCAAAAACTCACAAAACTGAGCTGTTTGAGGAATGAAGTGGAAAAATGCACCCCATCTTTTGACAGTGTAAGAAGCAATATTCAGTATACCTCCACGGCCTTAGTTGCACTCTTCTGAAAAACATTTTAAAAGATTTTAAAAACAAACTTTTAATAAAGATAATGATAAAAACAGCCACAGTCAAACTTTAGCATGGAGACCTATACCAGCAGACAAGTGCTTTTGGCAATAGGCCTTTTCAGATCATGATTTCTTCCAGCTCTCCTCCTAGAGTAAAAATAGAACTAACCAATGAGGGCTAGGGTAAGAGACACACCTACCCATTATCCAATTAGAAAATTAACCAATGGCTGGTTTCCTAGCGACCAGCCTCCTAGCTTAAACCAATGGAAACTCTCCTATTCTTAAGGATCAGCTTAAGTGGTACTATGCTGTTCAGCCCAGGTGGCCAATCAGCCCTCAAATTCACAATCCAGCTAGTTTTGCATATCTCAGTATGGTTAATGATGTCTCCTTCCCTGATAGTCTAGGGTACACATTGAACCACTTTGAAAGTAAATCTATGTGTAGGTTGTATAGAGATATGCACAGCAAGTGCATTCTTGAGGTCTAAATTAGGAATGTCCCTAAATTGACGAAGTATTCTATCTTTCAAGTGCTGATCAGTCTTGCCAGTGTAAAAAGCTTCACAGTGGCAGCATGTCACAAGATAGACTAAGTGTCGACTATTACAGTCGACATACACTTTAAATGCATAGTTTTTCTTTGATTTAGGATGTGTAAAAGTATTGCTACTATCAATCAGCGGGCAAGCTTTCCATCTTGTACATTTAAATGTCCCTTTCCTTTCCGAGATATTCTTGGAGATAGATTGATCATTATTACAGAGCACTCTTTTGCGATTTTTCTTGTTTTTAAAGGTGAACCTTGGATGATCACCTACTATGTGTTTTATTTTGTCATCTTCCGTAAGTATCAGCTAGAACCTAGGAATTATGTCACAAATCTCTTTGTTATCTGTGCTGTATGTAAGTGCACAGTTCAAGGTATTGTTCCTCTCTTTTGTGGTGTTGATATTGCTAAAGGGTTCCTTTCTTTTATAAAACTGTCTATCTTTCCCTTCCCTTATTGCATTACAATCAAATTTAGTTCTTATATCTTACACATTATAGCCATTATCTTGTAGTTTCTCCTCAAGCTGAAGACGCTCTTGATCAAAATGGGCATCATCAGTACAGAGTCTAGAGATTTGAATTACTTGATTCTCCATGATATTTTTAAATATGCAGTTCTGATGCATGCTGTTACGATGCAGGTAATGGTTCTTCCATGTCCCTTTTCTGAAGAAGTTGGTAGTGAGTCCCAGACCTTGATGTAGAGATAATTCAATGTCTAGAAAATCAATCACTTCTCTGGAAGATTTAACCTTAAATTTCAAAAAGATGGTACTTGAGTTGAGATATTCAAAACTAGCTGGATTGTGAATTTGAGGGCTGATCGGCTACCTGGGCTGAACAGCATAGTACCACTTAAGCCGATCCTTAAGAATAGGAGAGTTTCTACTGGTGTAAGTTAGGAGGCTGGTTGCTAGGAAACCGGCCATTGGTTAATTTTCTAATTGGATAATGGATAGTTGTGTCTCCTACCCTAGCCCTCATTGGTTAGTTTCTATTTTTACTCAAGGAGGAGAGCCGGAAGAAATCATGATCTGAAGAAGGCCCTTTGCCAAAAGTGCTTATCTGGTGGTATAGCTCTCCATGCTAAAGTTTGCCTGTGGCTGTTTTTATCATTATGCTTATTAAAAGTTTGTTTTTAAAATCTTTTAAAAAGTTTTTTCAGAAGAGTGCAACTAAGGCCATGGAGGTATACCGAAGACTGCTTCTTACACTTTTCTTGTTTCACTCGGTTACCTTTGGCAGCTCAGCAGTGTTCTTATTTGATTTGTGATTTTCTTCCTGCTTGAACTGCACATGGTGGATAACAGTTTGTCCATCTACTTAGGAAGTACTCAGAAAGAAGGAATGAGGAACAAGACCTTTTCAGAGTTCTTAGGTGAGCCTCTGAATCCACTTTTAAAACTGAACTTGGACTGAAGTAAATCCTGTTGCTCATACCATTAGTGAAGAAAGCTTCAACAAAGTTTTTAAAGATATAGAAAATGCAGCATACCACCTTAAGAGGCTGCAATGGCAGTGTTTCCATCTAGAAGCTAGCCTGTACCATCAGTTATCCCAAGATGAATGAGAGTTAAGTACTTACCGAGCTATAGAAACAGTTTTCCAGATTTGCTTGCCAAATGACAAGCTATTAATCTGGAAACTAGTTTCAAGTATATGCATTTACTAATAGAATACTTCAAACCTGAAGAGGCTAAGGCAGCTGAAATAATCAAGCAAAAGCAAATCGAGTTAGAACAGATGGAGATGAATGAAGTAATCCTACAAAAAATTCAAAACTCTACAATTTAACTTGAGTGTATATGACAACAAACATAAAGAACAAAAACACAGAAAACTGGCTAGTGACTTTCAGGAGTTTAAAACAGGCCACATTTTTGAATGGCCTAAGGAAGATCTAGGTGCGGGTGGATGGAATAAACCAGCTTACAAACATAAAACTAATTTTAGTAGTGAAAGCAGGAACCACACCATGTCTCAAGTAAGCCATGAGCAGCGGGTTGATACTAGTAATTCAACAAATAGTAACAATGAGTTTGAGATACAAAGGAATGAATTCACTACATTATCGCAGTGGTGGTGCTGCGGTAGTATTGTTACCTCACAGTAAGACACTGTCCAGTTCGATTCTCAGCTAGAGCATCTTCTGCGTGGAGACATGCGTGAATGGGCGTACCTTCGTTGAAGATTGTGCATCAGGGCTGGCAACTCGGCATGTGAAAATCAACTGCCAATCATTAGAGGACCGGAGTTCCGCTGTGGCGACCCCTAACCAGGAAAAGCCGAAAGACACAACATCTGCAGAAAGAACAGAGATACTTCCTATCATTACCACACGGACCTCATCGGCTAATGATTATGAACTGGCTGTGAGTACCTCTATAGAGACCAGACCAAAAGATGGGTTGAACCATGTACGATTCAGATGTCAGCTCCTGGTTTTTATGAACCAGCATATTTACAGTAATCCGAGATGTCAGAGCCAGGAGAGAACGAGGAAGAAATTAAACTTCTGAAGAACAATGAAGCAGCGTCTAACCATCAGACTTTGGTTGTGAATTTGCCCCATACGTTCTTAAGTCAAGAGCAATTGCAGATATTAAGTAAAGGCTTGACCTTCATCCCTTCTCTGCATTCTGATCTTCATGAATTTGTAATGGACATAAAACAATTCAGGAGAAATATCACACTAATGTGAAAATGAAGTTGAAAAGAAAAGAGAGAAACCCAGTAAAGGGGAACACTTCCATAATATCACTTTTCTTGAAAAACAAGCACTTTTTCAACTTAAGGGGTGTGAAGATCTTGTCATCAAACTGGCTGATAAGGCAGGAGCCATTGTGGTGATGGATCCCCTATGGTACAAGAACAGAATGTTGAACATGCTGGAGGATGTTAATAACTATAAAAATATCAATAAATAGGAACTAGATGCAATGGTCATGACCTTTCAGAGTTATTTGCTCGACTTGCTTATGGAAAGATGTATTTCTAAAGAATTGTTTGGCTTTTTTGAAGTGACACAACCAACTATTCCAAGCATTAGTGGTCTACCCAAGGTTCATAAAGACCCCAGTAATCCACTCCCATGGCCTAGTGCTGCAGGAAGGGGTTGGTTAGCTGAATCTTTGTCAATATCTGTGGAAATTGTGCTGAAAAAGGTTCTACACAAAGCCGAATCAGTACTAACAGACACAAACAGCTTTTTAACAGATCTCTATGAAAAACCTGGAAGCTTGACCAATACTACAGACCTCACCTTAGTTACAATGGACATCAATAGCTTGTTTACTGTGATTCTCAATAGTTATGGGACTGAAGCAATCCGTGAGTACCTACACTGAAATGGTTTCAATGCTGATCTTTTGTGCTCGCTATTGGAGCTTATTCTAGAGAACATCATTTTTTGTCTATGGAAGGGATTATTATTGGCAGACATGGGGTGTAGCAATGGGCACACCCTGTGCTAATAGTTATTCTAACCTGGTACTTGCCTTTTGGGAAGAAAATAAGGTCCTTACAGATGATAACCCATGGCGTTCACAGCTATTGCACTATGCCCATTTTGTGGATGATATTTTTATTCTGTGGCAAGGTAATGATGAACAGTTGGCACTGTTTACAGAGTACTTAAACTCAAGTACCACCTTTTTGAGATTTAAGGTTAAATCTCCCAGAGAAGTGATTGATTTTCTGGACGTTAAATTATCTCTACATCAAGGTCTGGGACTTAATATCAACTTGCACAGAAAAGGGACATGGAAGAACCATTACCTGCATCGTAAAAGCATGCATCCAAACCACATATTTAAGAATATCATGGAGAATCAGGTAATTTGCATCTCTAGATTATGTACTGATGATGCCCATTTCAATCAAGAGTGTCTTCAGCTTAAGGAGAACCTACAAGATAGAGGCTATAAAATGCATGATCTAAGAACTAAATATGATCATAGTGCAATAAGGGATGGGAAAGGTAGATCATTTTATAAAAGAAAGGAACTCTAGAAATAATGTCAACACCAAAAAAAGAGAGGAACAATACCTTGAACTGTGCACTTACACACTTACATGCAGCACAGATAACAAAGAGATTTGTGACATAATTCGGAGGTTCTGGGTGATACGGAAAATGACAAAATAAAGCACATAGCATGTGAGCATCCAAGGTTCACCTTTAAAAACAAGAAAAATATCAAAAGACTGCTCAGTAATAATGATGGATTCATCTCCAAGAAGATCTCGGAAAGGAAAGGAAAGGAACATTTAAATGTGCAAGATGTAAAGCACATCCTAAATCGAAGAAAAACTATGTATTTAAAGTGTATGCTGACTGTAATAGTTGACGTTTAGTCTATCTTGCGACATGCTTCCACTGTGAAGCTTTTTACATTGGCAAGACTGATCAGCACTTCAAAGATAGAATATTTCGTCACCTTAGGGACATTCATAATTTAGACCTCAAGAATACACTTGCCGTGCATATCTCTACGCAACCTACACATAGATTTACTTTTAAAGTGGTTCAATGTGTACCCCATACTATCAGAGAAGGAGACATCATTAATCATATTGAGATATGCAAAACTAGCTGGGTTGTGAATTTGAGAGTTGAGCGGCCACCTGGGCTGAACAGCATAGTACTACTTAAGCCGATCCTTAAGAATAGGAGAGTTTCTATTGGTGTAAAGTAGGAGGCTGGTTGCTAGGAAACCAGTCGTTGGTTAATTTTCTAATTGGATAATGGATAAGTGTGTCTCCTACCCTAGCCCTCATTGGATAGTTTCTATTTTTACTCTAGGAGGAAAGCCAGAAGAAATCATTATCTGAAGAAGGCCTATTGCTGAAAGTGCTTATCTGTTGGTATAGCTCTCCATGCTAAAGTTTGACTGATTGCTTCTTACACTTTTCTTGTTTCACTCGGTTACCTTTGGCAGTTCAGCAGTATTCTTATTTGATTCATCTTTTGACAGTGTACACACTTTCAGTCCTTCCTCTGTAAGGAACAGAGATGTTATCCCCACAGAGGGGAAGCACTGCAAAACCTGTGTCTGTGTGCATGCATGAGATTGTGTGCACATGTGTATTTGTGTCTGCATGTACATGAACACGTTAATGTGAGCTTGAGTGTGTGTGTGTGTGTTTGCTTGTTTGCAGATACCTGTTTAACTGCACTTCATCAGTTAGTAGGGGGAACACAAGTGCAGCTACATATAATCGAGCAGTATTCGATTCAGAGACATGGTAATGAGCCTTTAATAAGATGTTGCTACATGTGGCTTTATCATGAACCTAAGTCATATTATATCAGAATTGTACCACTGGACACTGTGGCATTGCTCACATAGCAGCATGGTGCAATATTATTTCTGAATCACAGCCAGTTATCATACAAATTGTTTATTACACCACTTTGTCTTTTAGTTTTAGAGAAAACTGAAAATCTTAAGCAGTTCAAGAAGCCATTCAAGGCTCACACTTAGAATAAAAAAAAACAACTGCTTTAGAGACATAGGTAGGCCCTTGCTTGCAATACTACATCTAAAACCTTCTTCGCTGATTGGAAGTGTTTTTCCTTGTACATACACTTGAATGGAGATTAAAGTAGAGGAAGGAGAGTGGTATTATGTTCTCAGATATAACAAAGTGCTTGCTAATTATCTGCATGTTCCTCTACAACATGCCCAGCAACAGTCGTGAATACTAACCTATTTTATTTATCTTCATGATGGCTTCTAACTGCATTTTACAAGTTTTTAGTTCATCACATCTGCTAGATTATGCTTAATTTGTTTCATACCTCTTATTCTAACTCTCATTGTTTTGATACCTTTATAATTTGTTTTTTCTACATCTGGGTATTTTTCCTATCTAAATATCTCTAGGCATTACTGTTGCTCAGCTCACACCTTAATGTTAATGTATGCATTTTGTTTGTTTTTCTTTGTGTATATATGGCCAGGGTAATGACTTCAAATGTTCTGTGCCTCAAGCCACATACCAGTTTAACAGAAGTTAAATAAATAAATATTTAAGACAGTGCTTCATAGGTTCATACTAAGATAACTGCCCTTCCGAGCCACTTTAAGTCTAGCCAACTATCCCTTGTGAGAATCAAACCCTGCACCTTGTGTTTGTAAGGCAAACACCTTAACCATTAGGCCACCCTCCCCATGGCTTGGTTATTCTACTCCAGCTTCTACTATCCTCCCTCTCATCAGCACAAAGCCTTAAGCAGGTGAGGGTAGTCTTTTTCATAAAAAATAAAGTGCATAAAAAATGAATTTCTTAATAGGACAGAAGGAAAAACTCCATACATTGGAATAAAGCTAACGTTTTGTTTCTTGAAAATGAAAACGTGCTGTAATTTCTTTTCACTGGCTAGAGACAGTTGAGATCACTGCATAGCAAACAGTGCTGTTGGAATGGTAGTAGTTGGAAAGAGAGCATAATTAAAAAATTGCATTGTGTAAGCATAAAGCCACCTGGGAAAATCCACAATTAAAAATGTAGGTAAAGTGCAACAAAGTACCATAAAGGTGGCTGTATACAGAAACCAAGTACACGATGCATTGTATAATGCACACCCATATACCCTTTGGAATGGAACAAAAAGCTGTGGTTAGCAAATGATCTGGTGGCATGCCTTGAAACAAAGGCAGAACGAATCTTGTGAAAAAGAGTCATTCCTTTAACATCACCATTTTAGCTACAGCACACCTTTATGTCAGTGGTACTCACAGAACTAAGAAAGAAGGTCAGTTACGTGGGAGACTCTGGGAGTGATTCTTTAGATTTTTAAGTGTTGTTACTAGTAGTGTCATTAAGAGAGCTGGTGAAAGATGAGTACCATTTGAGAGGCCACTACAGGTTGCCAGTGAGATCTTCTCCATTCAAGGCATCTGAACGGACTTTATTCAAGAGAAAATGTTACTTCATGGACTCCTGTAGGTTCCCAGATCCCTATCTACTCAATCAATTTTTAGGAGTGTGTTATCAATATGAAAGTTATAAGGGACTTCTTGCTTGTTGCAAGATACTATTACACTTTTCTTGGAATTTAGGGTTAGTCCATGGGTTTGGGAAAGGCTCCTTTGAGGGTCTAGGTGTGCTGAGTGGAGTTTACGATAGCAACAAGTTTACAGTTATCTGCAAATCTGGTCATCCATAACCATTTCACTCTTTTATTTCACATCATGGGCAGCTGTGTTTGAATCAAGCAATGTATTTTTCTGCTGTTTTACATAAGCATTAACCTTTTGCTTTGCATCATGCATTTTCTTATCTCCCTGTCAGATGTACAAGGCCAGTAATTGTGACTCCCACAAATTCAAAATAAAAATACAAATTGCATATAAAGGCAGCAAAACCTGAAATTACTTCATTGCTATTAAAGAATTTACATGCAGGAGGATGACTCCACTGCAGCCTTGGACAGGGGGGTGTGCAACCCCCACACCATACCTCTCAACTATCCAGATTTGTTCCCGCATATTTTTGATCTGTTCCTCATAAAATTTGTGGTTTTCTGGATTTTTGAGGCAAATCAGAGAGAACTGAATTTACTAAATAATGACACGCATTTGAGTTTTAGACTTCATATCCTTCAGAAAATGCATGATAACACAAGATTTCTAAGTTTATAAAAGCAATAATTAAAATCTTGCCCTACTTTTGGGCTCCCTTCCCCCAATATTTTTGTTTTTTTCCAGACTTTTTGTGCCAAAAGGTTGTGAGCAATGCCCAAAGTTCTGTTATTTTACACATAGTAACTGAAAGACTGCTGTCCCTTGGCATAAGCGGAATTCTTGGAGAGAAGGAAATAGCCTTGGACAGAATATAGTTCCATGATATCAGATTTAGTATCAGTGCTGTGAAGGCCGCAACTGCAGGCCCTGTGATTTTAGAAAGAACTCACGATGAAGGCCCGTCAAGTTTCTGATTCTGTTAGCAATTAGTTGCTGTCACATGCTGAAGGTTCTGCCCCCTTTGAGAAAACTTCCATCCACCGTAATAAATCTCAGTAAAAAAGGGTGTTGATAGTGAACTGATAACACAAAAGCAACAGAGTATAAGAGTTGGCATACTGCATGGCATGTACAAAGCAATAGACAGCAGAGGCCAAGACTTGTGTGAAAGCATTCCTTCTAATATATTACAGACAAAATAAGCAAATATCACAAGATAAAACATGCTATGTTGAGTTGCAGGTCAAAATCTACTTTCATACCAAGACGAGCTCTCTGAATAATGAATGGAATGGCAATGTTGAAATATATCTGAGGCATCTATGACTAGAATGTCTATGTAAACAACCTCTTCAAATCAATAGAAAAAATAGTTGCCAACTGTCAACATTATGATGTATGAGCTTCATAGGTTCATAGGTTCATAGGTAGGTACTAAGCTATTGGCCCTAGGGCCTATATAAGCCTAGCCAAAAGGTAACCTGGCTTACGCCACCCAAGAAAATTATTTTCCTGTGTCCCTGTCGAGCAGAGCCACAGAGGTGATCCCCGGGTGAATTTCCTATTTCCCATCCAATCATCAAGATTTTTCTTGAAGAGTGCTAATGAGGAGCTTTGTTTGATATAGATAGGTAGTTTGTTCCAGAGTACAGGAAGTTTCTGGGACAGGAAACGATCCCTCCAACATGTTCTGTTTATTGTAGTGACAAGGTTTCGGTCCCTAGAGCATGTAGCTCGTAGGGAATGGGATTTCTTTAAGTGGAGCATGTCCAACAGCTCTGGGTTTGACATAGCTTTGTATGTTAGGCAGAGATTGCCTCTGAGTAGGCGATATGCGACAGAGTAAAGCTGGAGTTTTTTTGAGATGGTCTGCGTAGGGCATCTGTTTGAGGCTGCTAATCATCTTTGTGAGGTATTTCTGTGGCCTTCCCAGTTGTTGTAGATGTCTTGTGAGGTCCATACCAAAAAGGGTGTTGTACTCTATAATGGGTCTAATGAGTGACGAGTAGAGGGGAACAATGACCTCTTTTTTCCTGGATGAGAAACCCTTTGTGATGAGGTGTGCCACATAGAATGATTTCCTAACTACTGTGGCGATGTGATTATCAAAGGAGATACTACTGTCCATCTGTGTCCCAAGGTGTCTTATCACACTTTCAGTGTTAAGTAGACTACCGGGTTCCTATTACATCATCAAAATCATGAAACATCGAAGACTACAAGATCGAACTTGTATGTTCGATGTTTCATAATTTCGAATACGTAAAACAAAAATAAAAATAAAAACAAAAAACATAAATCAACTGTTGTAAGCAGAGGGGCAAGCCCCCCACACCCCTCGCTCTTCAAATATACCAACTCCGAGATTGTACTGTAGTGCAGAAAGGGAATATTTCCCTTTACTGCACTGTAGTGCGATCTCGGAGTTGGTATATTTAAAGAGCAGGGGGGTGTGGGGGTGCAGCCCCCCATGTGGGAGGTGCAGGGGGGCTTGCCCCCTACTTACAACAGTTATTTAACTGTTGACCTTTTTTTTTTCTTTTTTTTTAGTTACAATTGCTGAAACTTTGATTAACTGTGTTCGATGTTTACAATTTCAAAGTTTCTGCAATTCAATAATGTAATAGGAACCCACAGACTACTACCTATGTGGTAGCTCATGGGTACAGAGTTTTTACCAAAGGGGATGACAATGCACTTTTTAGCATTGAGCTTGAGGCCATGGCTTTGACACCAGGCATCTGTCTCCGTGAGGCCCTTTTGTAGGATGTCCACATCATTAGGAGTTTCAATCATGGCTCCTAATTTGCAGTCATCTGTGAACGTCGTTAGCCAAAGACCTTCTTAGAAACTAATGCATTGAAATCAGTGCAGTTGATTCCCTCTGAGATCTGGGAATGCTGCATACCTCTAAACCTCTTAGTGCAAGAAATCTGGATAAAACCTAAAAAAAATTTGGGTGGCAAAGGCACACAAATAGAGACAGATTTTAAATATTTCTTTTGTAAATTTATGGAATTGTTAGAATAACAGGTGTTATGTTAGGATTAATTTTCTAAAGGATAAATAGTCTGAAACTGAAATGCATGTCATTAATTAGTGAGTTCAACAGTGATTTGCAATTAAGCCACAAATTTCACGAGGAACAGAACAAAAATATGAGGCAAAAAATCTGGGCATTCTGTGAAAATGTTGACAGTTGAGATGTATGGAATGCTGTCATGATATGTGGCACACCATTGATTTCCTATGTTATACTATCAATTAAAGGTTCCCAGCAGACACAAGAATAGCAAAATCTGTACAATATTTACACTCCAAAGAAATGAATTGTGATCTACTAGTCTGCAAACCTTCCTCTCATTGAACTGATCATCAATGTCTTGTTCATATTTACAAATGGTGTACTGCCCCTGACCTCTGATCCTTAACACCTGATATCTAGATAATGCTTTAATGCAATAGTTTCATTGAACTTTATTCATACAGACAACTGACTCACATAGGGAAATGCCATGGTGTAATGTCTGCATAACCTGCTTTGTTCATACACATTACACATCATTACGGTTAGGTTACACATATAGATGAAGTTTGATTGTGATGTAGAATTATAAAGTTGCTGCGCAGATTCCATCATAATCCATGACTTCATTTCTTCATAAAATAATCTACCATAGTATACTATATAAACCATAACTTTAATCAATAACAGGCAGAATTGCCAAGAGGCAACAGAAATGAGTCCCATCAATAGCATTCGAAAATAATATGACACTTCCAGGATAAGTACCATACAACAGCTATCTTTATGTGATAAAAATGGAACTATAAAAGAATCTACCATTATACCACATGCAAAGAGTAACCTTTGCGTTTCCATGCCTTTCAGGTGTCTTTACAGTCTATATGGAAAATGAAGTAAAATAAGGAGAGTTAACATTCTGCTGGTTACTTCTTCCTCCCTCACTACCTCTCCCAACTGTTGTTGAAAGTGGCAATCATATTTTACCTGCAACACATATCAAACTAATGGCATCTCCCTGTTAACAAAAGAAAAAAAAACTACCTGCATTGCTTCATCACAAGAAAGCTAACCAAGCTCCCACACTGTTACCTTGGAGAACTAACATTCCAAGAGTCCTTTTCCATAACAGTACCACATTCTTCCCCTTGTTGCATCATTAGGAACAGTTAGTAGATGGGACGTAAGATAAATGTCTAGTCTACATCTTATCTACAGCTAGCATCTAAATGCATGATGTACTTTGACATACTTATTGATAGATACATAGATATGTATAGGTATATATACATATGTATATGTGTATGTATATGTATATCTATATGTATATCTATATCTATATCTACATATATATCTATATGAAGAGGTTCAAGTTGTAAACCTTTGCTCAAGATGATTGTCACTGTGGAAGTGACACCCTGACTCCATGTGCAAAATGGGAAAAAGGGGTAGATGGATGGATGGATGGATGGATGGATGGATGGATGGATGGATGAAGAGGTTCATAGGGTTTTACTAAGTTTAAGGCCAAGGACATCATTGTGTAGATTAGCCATATCCACCATTACTATATGAGAGATTGACAATATTTACCATCACTCATCCAGTCATCTAGAAGGAATCTGTTTCTTTTGTAAAAAAGCGTGTTCTAAAAATCATGGATGTATTTGTTTAGATACCTATTATACCAGCTTGTACTGTTAGTGTGGTAGGAGAAGATTTTGTGTTTTTTTTTTACTAATCTGATTTATGTGAAGCGGTTCAAAAATTGTAAGGTGCTTCATAGCATGGACGTCTATAGGGTAACACCCCTTAGATACCTATTTGAGAATGTTTTCACAGATTCAAAGCCAGGGACTCAAGCACCTTGTAGCTTAGGTAGGCTGCTGCTCACAGCTGTGGGGCAGGAGCATTGCTCAAGCTCAAACAGGAGTATAAGTTTGGGCAAGTAGCTGTGGGGCGGGTGTTGGAGGGTGGTTAACATTAGGGAGTGGGAGGACAGTTATAGCATTAGGGAAAAATCATGGAATTAAGGTTTAGGGATAGGGGTGTTGGAGAGTTATTACAGGGAGCAGGAAATGAGTTTTAGAATTTAGGAAAGTAGTGAATTAGATTTAGCCAATAATCAGGGACTTTAGGGTTAGAGAGGGGGAGTAGAGGTTTAGGGTTAGGATCCAGGATTCAGGTTCAGAACTGGCTGTGAGTTTTAGGTTTAGATTCTGGTAGGACCATACATTGCATAGGATTGGGAACTGGAAGGGTTGTACAGGTCTGGCAGATCAGGCTGGTGGGAGTTCAAGCACTTGTTTTTCAGGCAAGGGCAAGAAGCAGTTGTGCTCAGGCTAGTAGTACATGACAACCTGTAGTAGACTCATATATATATATATATATATATATATATATATATATATATATATATATATATGTATATATATATATATATATATATATATATATATATGTAGATATATAGATATATGCATATGTGTCTGCCTGTCTATCTATCTATCTATTGTTTTGCTTAATTTGCATTATTCAGTTCCAACTTGCTGCATCATTATATCTTTATTAAAACTGGTATTCCACCTAGGGTAAATTAATCATTCCAGTTGTGGAGGACTAACAAAACAGAAAGAGTTAATTTACTTCTTAGGCCATGTACTTCTTTTTACCTCCGATGTCATGTGACCTTGTATGTGGAATCTTACATATGCAGGTGGGCTTTTGGTTGTAGATGGCTTGACCATCTTTCAAAAACAATGGGATAAAATTATTTTGCTGTGTTACTCTGAAACTATAAAATTAAATTGTTTCACTTTCAAAACTTTCAGCAATTGCCTTTCAGTGGAGGTCATTTTGAAGAATACATAATATGTATAATATACACAAAATAATATTGAAACCGGGTTCAGGCATCTAGGCAGCGAGTCATTTCCCTGTGGTACATTTGTCTGGGGACACATGGCTGAAGTGGCATTCAGCTGCAGAGAAATATGACTGTTTGCAAATTCCCTGTGGGCAAAAACAAGCCCACACTGCCATGCTCACAGCTTTAATAACCAAGGGGATGGGGACAAAAGAAGTAATGAGTGTTGTGCTCAGTGTACAGTACATACTTGTATAACTACAACATGAAGAAGTGTGCTACAGCATGGAGGAAATCCTGCAAGCTACTGTAGTCACATCTATGCCCCAGTTTATGTTTTAGGTAATGTTCCCTAGACATTGTGAAGGGGGTAGTGGTCCACACACTCTAACTATAAAGGCACTGCCCATTGTGCACTGCATTTTTACTGCCACTGACATGCCCTCTGGCCAGCCTGCTGCTGATGCCTGCCATATTGCCTGCTGTCTTACGTTCCCTTGGGGTAAATGGACATGTTTTTCCCCCTGTGCGTTTGGCTATTAAAACTGTGGGCATGGCAGTGTATGCTTCTCTTTGCCCACAGGGAATTTGCAAACATATTTCTTTGCAGCTAAATGTCACTTCAGCCATGTGTCCCCAGTCAAATGTACCACTGGGAAATATCTCGCTGCCTAGGTGCCTGAACCCATTGAAACTTTATGTGTGTAAGTGTGTGTATTTATCTATCTATATGTATACGTGTGTGTGTGTGAGAATCTTTATATAATGAGCTTGTGTTCATATGTGAGAGCTGGAGATATAATGAGTGAAAGAGATTTTTTTCATTTTCTGAAATGTTTATGCCATTGCTTTTATGAACCAAGTTACAAAGGGATTTTTAATACAGATTTTGAGTTTTATCTGATCTGAAATTTCTATTGCTATATATTTCACATAAACGAATGCATTTGATCACAGGTAATGCAATCTGCTCAGAGTTGTCCTTTCATACTGGCAAAGCAGCAGAAAGCTGAGATTGTAATATATTTCACTGATGTGGAATTTGACACTAGTAAATAGCATTCTGATATGAGCCCTCCATGATGATGATTCCATGTAACGACTCAGGTAAAAAAAAATGAGAAAGTGTCTGAACATTTTAAAACAAGAATAAAACAAAATATATTCTTACGTTGTTCTCCTCAGGTGCCTGGTAAGACAGGCATTTCTGAACTCCCTGTAAAAGCATTTCAGGAAGAGATTGTACTAGTATGAAGAATATCACTGTAAAATGTCTGTGGCAGTACCAGATGAACTGTTTCTGTGTGGAGCATGTGTCAGTATCTTTCTTATGGATTTTGTGTACAGTGTACTTCATTGATTGCAACAGCATGTTTCTAGCTGTCACCTGACACAGTTCTGGCAATAGATTCAGACTACATGGCAGGATATTCAATATCTCTCCATTTTTAACTAGTAAATTAATGGAGTTAAAGGACAGATAAACTTCACACCTTGAAAGCAAGTGTTTTTAAACAAAGTACAAAGAATGCTATACATAATTTTCTTAAAAAATCTCCCAGTCCTTGAAATGCTTCTGAACACAACAGCAGATTACTTATTAAATGGTATGTTTTTGTTGTTCAGACCTAGAACTCTTAAATTCACAGAATGATATAAAAATATTTGACTTGTTCAATAATGCAAATAACGTAATCACATTTTTTTATTTGTGGATGCATTGTACGCTATAAGCTTGATGCCTTATTTTGCTCTGCTGATGTCATTACAAGGTAAAAATGCTTGCCCTTTTTTCTAGATAAGTCCATCCCTAGAATTCACAGAATTATTCTTTACCCAGTTTAATTGTCCAGTGTCAGATTGTCAATTAACATTTATTTATTTATTTATTTATTTAACATTTGTTTACCGGGAAAGTCCGACTGGACACAAGTCCTTTTTCAGCAGAGGCCCGGGGAGAAAAGCTCCATGGGTAACAGTAAATTTTCATGCACACATTACAATAATCAAAAAAGTATAAAGTAAACAAAATGTAGTATACATAAGAACAAAAAAAATTGTTACAGCTTGACAACAAAACCTAGGCTTTGAACATAGGTAGTACTATTTGTAGGTATGACTTATGTCAAGATATAAGGTTAAGAGAGGTTGGTAGGAACAAAGGATTAAACACCAAGAAAGAAGTTGGATATGTTTTGGGTATACTGTGATGTATCAGAGCACTCATGAGGGGTTAGTACAGAAATATAGCCACTTATTTTTTAAATAAGCTTTAAGTGATGGCTTAAAGTGGTTAGTGGATGAGATTGACAGAATGGAGTTAGGAAGGGAGTTCCATATACAAGATATATAGTTGGAAAATAAAGATTCTCCTGCAGTGTTGTTGGCCTTGGAGACGGTGAGTAAGTTCTTGTTTTTAGAGTGAAGTGGTCTGCTGGAACTGTAAGGAAGGATGAGATTTCATAGTGCAAGGGTCCTACCTGGTTGTGTTACAATTTTGTGACTTAGAGAGAGTTGGTTGTAAAGAATAATGTTGGGAAGCTCAAGCCAGTCTAGTATGCTTAAAGCTGTACAATGATGTGTTCTATATGGACAGTCAGATGCAAACTTAGCAATTTTATTACAACATGCTTATAGCTTAGATAAGTTAGTTTTCCTTAGATTAGTTAAAATTGGAGAGGCATATAGTAGAGTGGAGAGCAGATGGGTTTGTGCTAATGTAATTTTGGCCATTGTGGTCAGGAACCTTTTGTGCCTATATGGACTTCCAAATTTTTTATGGACTTTTTTTATAGTTAGGGAGACATGCAAGTCAAATTTTAGGGTATTGTTTATTTCCACTCCAAGAAGCTTTGTATGGGTTGTCGGGAAGACCACAGTATTGTATTTAGCTATTATGTTAAATGTTGGCCATGAGATAAATGTCTTGTTAGGTTGGAAGAGTAATAATTTAGTTTTGTTTGGGTTCAGGATTAGATAGGCATTGGCTAGCTATGTTTCAACAGAAGTAAAAGACTACTGTGTTTGAGAATGCAGAGCTGATAGAGAAGTGGCAGCACAGATGGGTGTTGAATCATCTGCACACTGTATTATAGAACCATGTGGAGTAGCTGTGTGTAGATTATTAGTAAAGAGGGAGAAAAGGAGAGAGCCCAAGATAGATCCTTGGGGGACACCAATGGATAAAAGAAGATGTGGAGATAGGTCACCCTGCCATAGAACAGATTGTTGACGGCCAGATAAATAGTTATGAAACCATGCTGTGGCAGAAGTGAGAAGGATAATTCAGTTAGTACATCTATTAGTTTGGAATGGGAGACCATATCAGAAGATTTCAATAAGTCTAGAAAGATGGCAGATATAAAGTTGTTGTTATTCCTGTGATGGTTTACGGTATTAGTGAAGGATAAGAGAGCTGTAGTGGTAGTATGTGATGGGTGAAACCCATGCTGAGTGTTTCTGAGAAGGTTATTTGTTAGTAAGACTTTCATGACCTGGAGATGAATACACCTTTCGAGTAGCTTAGAAAGAGGTGAAAGAATAGCAATTGGCCCATAGTTTGTCAGCTCTGTAGAAGGTCCCCCTTTATGAAGTGGGATTACATAGGAAATTTTCCACAGTTGAGGAACCTTGTTTTTGAGAATGGATCTATTTATAAGGATTGATACTGGGAAGGTTATAGATTCAGCTGCAATTTTGAGGTATTCACTGGGTAAGTTATCTATGGGAAGGGTTGATTGGAGAGGGCAATTATAGATTCAGTAAAATGTTTGTTAAAATTGGTAGCTATGCTATCAGAATTGTTGTGGATGTTTGACGTTGGTGTAGTAGGTTTTCCTGGGTGAAGGATTGAGTTTATAGCCGGCCAGAATTTTTGAGGGTTTTTTTGATGTGTGTTTTCAATGTTATGATAGAAATGTATTTTATCCTGTTTTGTTTGTTTTTTTTTTTTTGCCTTATTTCTATGTTCTTGATACTGTTGTTTAGAAACTACTGTGTTAGTCTTATGCCATAGTTCCCAGGCTTTATCTCTAGTTTTCAGAAGGACACAAGTGTCTCTGCTTAGCCATGGGACATAGTTTGATTTTACACTGTTGGTTAGAGAAAATTTTTCATTCAGTGACATGTATCGACACAAAGAGAAAACCTCATTAGCAACTTATTACCATACCTCTGAGCTGACCTCTGTATGTCAGACTAGGCTGCGTTAATGTTCTTCCTAATGGACTATGCATTACATAAGTAAGGTCATCCTCCCTGAATGCAAGCACTCATTCATACATGCATAAACAAAGATACGTGCTCACAAGAACACACACGTACACATTCAAAGCATTTCACTTATGCCCACATCCAATCTCATACAAATAAGCCCTCCCAACGGACTCATTCCTATGGATAGATTCAAGCATATACTCTCACGCACCCTCCAAAACACATATACATCCAGATTCAGGATGCCCTCCCTACTACAGTGACCACTCAGGCACACACACACACACACACACACACACACACACACACACACACACACACACACACACACACACACACACACACACACACACACACACACACTCACACTCCCCAAAAAAAATCATAAAACCTCATTCAGCTACAGATAAGCATTCACTCTTCCAACACATACACACTGACACTCCCCATGCACACCATTTCATTGAACTAACCTATATGACAAATAGGACTGAATGGGTGACCCCCATCTTTTAATGGCACTCACTTTTTTATCCTGAGATAAAAATAAACCAAACTGCAGTAATGCAGAAGAAAAATTATTTAATAAAAAACTCTTGTATCCAATAAAACAAAACAAAAGATGAGCGCTTTTGTACCCTTCAAGGTACTTCATTAGATCTACATTAAAATATAATTTACATCTTAAATAGTGTTAACAATTAGTGCTGCAAATCACGTGACTTTAAAATAGGTTTCAGGGGAATTAACTCATTTAACCCCTTACTACCTCATTCAGCTACAGATAAGCATTCACTCTTCCAACACATACACACTGACACTCCCCATGCACACCATTTCATTGAACTAACCTACATGACAAATAGGAATGAGTGGGTGACCCCCATCTTTTGATGACACTCACATTTTTATCCTATCATAAAATTTTACTCAGATAAGTGGCCCTTAGTATTGTACTTGTAAACATTTCTGGAAGGGCACATGGCTAATCAGTATTAGCCATTCCCTGACTGTCACATTAATGTCTGGCTTTACCTGCAAGACAGATCTCCCTGCTAAGGCCCCCACGGTGGTATAAATTCAGAAGAAGATAGATTGCTGAATCAGAAAGGCTTAGTACAATTTAGGAACATACTAAGATAAGGATCCTTATGTATGCTAAGCTTTTCTAAATCTCATTGCATGTTACAATAAAAGAAACTGTCTCAATTAAAATTAATTATGGTGGAGGATTTCAAATATTGGAAAAAGGAATCGTATGGCTATTTTCTGGTTAGAATATTACAATTATTGCTTACTTTGGAATGGCTATTTTCTGGTTAGAATATTACAATTATTGCTTACTTCAGCATATACAGTATTTAAAGTACTCATCTCCTGAAAAATGCTTCCTATCCATACATTTATACTATATATAGGAGTTATAAAATTACTCACAGACAAAAACAAGTTACACCAAGGTATGGGTGTAGTTAGGCAAATATCACTGCGATAAATGAAAGGCTACAGCAAAAATAGTAAAGAATTTATAATAAGAGTAGCAAGCCTGAAAATGTGTAATGAGCTTTTATTATCTCTCATATTTTAGTTTCTGTTCAAGAATGAAAGCTTAAAAGAGAAGGCATTGTCATGTTATGATCTAAAATGTTGTCTAACAAAGAGGCAGATAATGAAGTGAAGATGGTTAATTAGCAATGCAGTCAGCAAATAAAGCAGACAGTTTTTTTTTTTTTTTTTTAGTTTCTGAAATACCATAGAAATTACTCTTTTTGTTTTGGTTCCCCTTTGGGCATTATTATAATTGTCCAGAACCCAGTGCCGCACATCCATACCAGGTCTACCAGCTTGTCTTCATCATGAACATAGACATACTCCAATATTACTGGGGCTGTTCGTCAGTTCAATGAGCATCCTAGGGACTCATCCATCTTTGCTTTTAGTGTTCAGTGTGTTTGTTATATGCCCTACCCATTCCCTGCCCTGCCTCCCATATAAATCAGCCTCATTCAAGAGCAACTCCCTCTCACTGGACTGCACTTCTCCTCACCCAAGGGATGAGTATAATCATCCCTCCCTGCCTCTCCATCAGTCAACTGAGCTGATAATTGAATTAAGTTGGGGTCAACAGGCCTGTAGTCAGGGCTTTACCCCTCTATTCCATTGTAGTATCTTATAAATTGCTTGCTTTTAATTTTAGTGACAATCTATATCTATATCTATATCTATAGCTCTCTCTCTCTCTCTCTCTATATATATATATATATATATATACACACACACACACACACACACACACACACACACACACACACACACACACACACACACACACACACACACACACACACACACACACACATATATATATATATATATATATATATATATATATATATATATATATATACATATCGATATACACACAAAGGCAAATACAATTTATGCCAACACATAGAAAAGTATGAATTCTTCATAGAGACAGTTACTATCTGGAGGTCAAGGATTAACTTCAAGGTGCCTATATTGTAGACCCTTTGTTCAGCATGTAGTATAAAAGCATTCAGAAAGAAGTTCTATAAATTTCAAAACTCAGTCTAATTTTAACCTGTTGGAATAATATAACCCAGGATAACTTGTAATTTATCCAATTCTTTCAGGAAATACACAGTCAAACAATCTAAAAAGGGAGCATAGATACTTTTTAAAGGAACGCTCTCATAATGTTTGTTCTATGAAAAGATAGTCCAGTGGTTACATATAGAAAGCATTATGCATTTCAGCTTCTTCAAACTAAGAAGATATCTCTTAGATAATTAATTGTCCCCATAATGGAGAACAATTACTAAAACAACTTGCAACACTTCTTTCAATATAAAATATAAAAATTCCTACCAATTTATTACAAGCAGTTAGAAACTCCTATCTTCAGAAATATGCCATTCAAGTATTTTAACCCTATTATACTTTATTCACACTCCCCTACACAATGATTTCTTTGCAGTCCAACCAGCCACTGGGGCAGTTGCATCTTGCCATGGCCTTAAAAGAACAGCATCTATAGCCACCACTGTGTCACTAACTACACACACACACACACACACACACACACACACACACACACACACACACACACACACACACACACACACACACACATTGATATTGTCTATATCTATATCTATATCTATATCCATATCTATATCTATTTATGTGTGTGTATATAGGCCCCTATCAGTTGATCGAGTTTTCAGAAACTTGAGATTTATATGGTGGAGACCATATGATCAAGTTTTTGAAAACCCGAAGCTTATGAATGGAGATTGCGGTATGGTACAGATTGGGAAATTTATCCTCTGCGTCATTGTAGTGCAATCTCAGAGTTGGTATACAAAAATGTTAAAAACCTATTGTATGGTCTTGACCATATGAATTTTGAGTTTCTGAAAACTCGATCATCTGACATACACCAATATATATATATATATATATATATATATATATATATATATATATATATATATATATATATCTGACATACACCAACATATATATATATATATATATATATATATATATATATATATATATATATATATATATAAATATAATATCAAAAAAGCAAAATATGAAAACATGTACTATCAAAACTCTCTGAAAAATAAAACCTATTTTATGCAGGGGGCAAATTCAGTTGTACTCCACACTCCCTGTGACTTAAATATATTAACTCTCAGATAACATAATAGTGGAGAAAGTCCAAATTTCCATTGACAGCTGTCTCAATATTCTGAGTTTTTTATATTTTAGCCAGCAGTATCCTTTCGGTATTATGAATTTTCTATCAAATGAATGTCTAAATTTCCCCTAGCAGCAGAAATACCACCTTGGGTCTATAAATAAATAATTAAATAAATGAATACTAAATAAATACATACATACAATCATATATACATACATACATACATTTTTAATGGAAAATTTCATAGAAAATAACTCAGAAACCCAAATACCTTTCAACAGATTGGCTCCACAAAATTAAATAATATCAGAACTTAAAGTTGTTGTTGTATCTTTCAGCTTTTCCGGTTATGGGGTCGCCACAGTGGAACTCCGATCCGCTAATGATTGGCAGTAGATTTTTTATTTTTTTTACGTGCTGGCTTGCCTGGCCTAACGCACAACCTTCAACGAAGGAATGCCCATTCACAGGGATTAAAATGAAATACCCAAAAACAAACTAAAAAGCAAAATACATAGACTTGTGTGTATTTGGGCTGGGCAAGCCACTTGTACCCTTAAGAAATAAAATATTAAATCCATACAAGCACTAACTGTGAGAATAAAAATATATCCCTAAAACCTGAAACTAAAATCAGTGCAGGCACACTAAAGAAAACCACACAGACAATCTTATAATATGTACACTAAGCTACAAATAATAAACAAACACAAAAAAGTAGCATACAAATTTGTGTGATCAAAATAGTGAACCTTCAACATTCATGACAGACCAAAAAACTGTTGATCATTTAACAAATTGACATTTTACACTAACTGGAAAACTAGCTAGTTACAGATAAAGATAGAGATATTGCTATAGATATAGAAATAGATATATAGCTCTAGACATATATATATATATATATATATATATATATATATATATATATATATATATTTATTTATTTATGTAAATATAGAGATATATATGCATGTGTCTGCCTGTCTATCTATCTATCTATTGTTTTGCTTAATTTGCATTATTCAGTTCCAACTTCTGCATCATTATATCTTTATTAAAACTGGTATTCCACCTAGGGTAAATTAATCATTCCAGTTGTGGAGGACTAACAAAACAGAAAGAGTTGATTTACTTCTTAAGCCAAGTACTTCTTTTTACCTCCAATGTCATGTGACCTTGTATGTGGAATTTTACATTTGCAGGTGGGCTTTGGGTTGTAGATGGCTTGACCATTTTTCAAAAACAATGAGATAAAATTGTTTTGCTGTGTTACTCTGAAAGTATAAAATTAAATTGTTTCGCTTTCAAAATTTTCAGCAATTGCCTTTCAGTGGAGGTTATTTTGAAGAATACGTTCCTGAAATAATATTGAAACCACATGTGTGTGAGTGTGTGCATTTATCTATCTATATGTATACGTGTGTGTGTGTGTGTGTGTGTGTGTGTGTGTGTGTGTGTGTGTGTGTGTGTGTGTGTGTGTGTGTGTGTGAGAATCTTTATATAATGAGCTTGGATATGTGAGAGCTGGAGATATAATGAGTGAAAGAGACTTTTTTCATTTTCTGAAATGTTTATGCCATTGCTTTTATGAACCAAGTTACAAAGGGATTTTTAATACAGATTTTGAGTTTTATCTGATCTGAAATTTCTATTGCTATATATTTCACATAAACAAATGCATTTGATCACAGGTAATGCAATCTGCTCAGAGTTGTCCTTTCATACTGGCAAAGTAGCAGAAAGCTGAGATTGTAATATATTTCACTGATGTGGAATTTGACACTAGTAAATAGCATTCTGATATGAGCCCTCCATGATGATGATTCCATGTAATGACTCGGGTAAAAAAAAATAAGAAAGTGTCTGAACATTTTAAAACAAGAATAAAACAAAATATATTCTTACGTTGTTCTCCTCAGGTGCCTGGTAAGACAGGCATTTCTGAAATCCCTGTAAAAGCATTTCAGGAAGAGATTATACTAGTATGAAGAATATCACTGTAAAATGTCTGTGGCAGTACCAAATGAACTGTTTCTGTGTGGAACATGTGTCACTATCTTTTTTTTGGATTTCGGGTACAGTGTACTTCATTGATTGTGAAAGCATGTTTCTAGATGTCACCTGATACAGTTCCGGCAATAGATTCAGACTACATGGCAGAATATCCAATATCTCTCCATTTTTAACTAGTAAATTAATGGAGTTAAAGGACAGATTAACTTCACATCTTGAAAGCAAGTGTTTTTAAACAAAGTACAAAGAATGCTATACAGAAATTTCTTAAAAAAACTCCCAATCCTTGAAATGCTTCTGAACACAACAACAAATTACTTAATAAATGGTATGTTTTTGTTTTTCAGACCTAGAACTCTTAAATTCACAGAATGATAAAAAAGAATATTTGTCTTGTTCAATGATGCAAATAACTTAATCATATTTTTTATTTGTGGATGCATTGTACGCTACAAACTAGATGTCTCATTTTGTTTTGCTGATATCATTACAAGGTAAAAATGCTTGCTCTTTTTTCCAGATAAGTCCATCCCTAGGATTCACAGCATTATTCTTTACCTAGTTTAATTGTCCAATGTCAGATTGTCAATTAACATTTATTTATTTTTTTAACATTTGTTTACCAGGAAAGTCCAACTGGACACAGGACCTTTTTCAGCAGAGGCCTAGGTAGAAAAGCTCCATGGGTAACAATAAATTTTCATGCACACATTACAATAATCAAAAAAGTGTAAAGTAAACAATATGTAGTATACATAAGAACATACACATTTGTTACATCTTGACAACAAAACCTAGGCTTTGAACTTAGCTAGTACTATTTGTAGGTATGACTTATTTCAAGATATAAGGTTAAGAGAGGTTGGTAGGAACAAAGGATTAAACACCGGGGGAGACGCTGGATATGTTTTGTGTAAACTGTGATGTATCAGAGAACTCATGACGGGTTAGTACAGAAATATAGCCACTTATTTTTTAGATAAGCTTTAAGTGATGGCTTAAAGTGGTTAGTGGATGAGATTGAGAGAATGGAGTTAGGAAGGGATTTCCATATACAAGATATATAGTTGGCAAATAAAGATTCTCCTGCAGTGTTGTTGGCCTTGGAGATGGTGAGTAAGTTTTTGTTGTTAGAGCGAAGTAGTTTGCTGAAACTGTAAGGAAGGATGAGATTTTGTAGTGCAGGGGTTCTAGTTGGTTGTGTTACAATTCTGTGACCTAGAGAGAGTTGGTTATAAAGAATAATGTTGGGAAGCTCAAGCCAGTCTAGTATCCTTAAAGCTGTACAATGTTGTGTTCTATATGGGCAATCAGATGGAAACTTAGCAATTTTATTATAACATGTTTCTAGCTTAGATAAGTCAGTTTTTTTTTAATTAGTTAAAATTGGAGTGGCATATAGTAGAGTGGAGAGCAGATGGGTTTGTGCTAATGTAATTTTGGCCATTGTGGTCAGGAACATTTTGTGCCTATATAGACTTTTAAGTTTCTTATGGACTTTTTTTATAGTTAGGGAGACATGCAAGTCAAATTTTAGGGTATTGTCTATTTCCACTCCAAGAAGCTTTGTATGGGTTGTCGGGGAGATCACAGTATTGCCTTTGGCTATTATGTTAAATGTTGGGTATGAGATAGATGTCTTGTTAGGTTGGAAGATTAATAATTTAGTTTTGTTTGGGTTCAGGAATAAATGGGCATTGGCTAACCATGTTTCAACAGAAGTGAAAGATTCCTGTGTTTGAGAATGAAGAGTTGATAGAGAAGTGGCAGCATAGATAAGTGTTGAATCATCGGCACACTGTATTATAGAACCATGTGGAGTAGCTGTGTGTAGATTATTAGTAAAGAGGGAGAAAAGGAGAGAACCCAAGATAGATCCTTGGGGGACACCAATGGATAAAAGAAGACGTGGAGATAGGTCACCCTGCCATAGAACAGATTGTTGATGGCCAGATAAATAGTTATGAAATCATGCTGTGGCAGAAGTGAGAAGGATAGTTCAGTTAGTACATCTATTAGTCTGGAATGGGAGACCATATCAAAAGCTTTTGATAGGTCTAGAAAGATGGCAGATACAAAGTTGTTGTTATTCCTGTGATGGTTTTTGGTATTAGTGAAGGATAAGAGAGCTGTAGTGGTACTATGTGATGGGCGAAACCCATGCTGAGGGTTTGCGAGAACGTTATTTGTTAGTAAGAATTTCATGACCTGGAGATGAATACACCTTTCGAGTAGCTTAGAAAGAGGCGAAAGAATAGCAATTGGCCGATAGTTTGTCAGTTCTGTAGAAGGTTCCCTATCATGAAGTGGGATTACATAGGAAATGTTCCACAGTTGAGGGACCTTGTTTTTGAGAATGGATCTATTTATAAAGATTGATACTGGGATGGTTATAGATTCAGCTACAATTTTGAGGTCTTCACTGGGTAAGTTATCTATGGCAAGTGTAGTAGGTTTTAGTTTCTGTAGTAGTTTTTTTATAGTGACTGAAGGAATTGGGGAGAAAGAGAATGAGGCATTGCTAGTTGTAGACTTGGCTGGTTTGGTATCAGGAGTAGGAGTTTGCTGTTTGGAAAGGGCAATTATAGATTCAGTAAAATGTTTGTTAAAAATGGTAGCTATGCTATCAGAATTGTGGATGTTTCGCATTGGTGTAGTAGATTTTCTGGGTGAAGGATTGAGTTTATAGCCAGCCAGAATTTTTGAGGTTTTTTTTTATGCATGTCTTGAATGTTATGATATACATTTATTTTATCCTGTTTTATTTTTTTTTTGCCTTATATCTAAGTTCTTGATGCTGTTGTTTAGAAACTACTGTGTTAGCCTTATGCCATAGTTCATAGGATTTATCTCTAGTTTTCAGAAGGGCCCTAGTGTCTCTACTTAGCCAGGGGGCATAGTTTGATTTTACAATGATTGTTAGAGAAAAATTTTAATTCAGTGACATGTATAGACAAAAAGAGAAAACCTCATTAGCAACCTATTATCATGCCTCTGAGCTTAACTCTGTATTGTCAGACTAGGCCATGTTAATGTTCTTCTCAATGAACTATGCATTAAATGTTTAAGGTCACCCTCCCTGAATGCAAGCACTCATTCATACATGCATAAACTAAGACACATACTCACAAGTACACATGTATACATTCACAGACTTTCACTCATGCCCACATCCAATGTCATGCAAATAAGCCCTCCCAGCGTACTCATTCCTATGGATAGATTCAAGCATATACTCACATGCACCCTCCAATCCACATATACATCCAGATTCAGGATGCCCTCCCTACTACAGTGACCACTCAGGCACACACACACACACACACACACACACACACACACACACACACACACACACACACACACACACACACACACACAATCCCCAAAACAAATCATGAAACCTCATTCAGCTACAGACAAGCATTCACTCTTCTTACACATACACACTGACACACCCAATGCACATCATTTCACTGAACTAACCTACATGACAAATAGGACTGAGTGGGTGTCCCCCATATTTTGATGACACTGACTTTTTTATCCTACCATAAAATTTTACTCAGATGAGTGGCCATATAGTTTTGTACTTGTAAACATTTCTGGAAGAGCACATGGCTAATCAGTATTAGCCATTCCCTGACTGTCACATTAATGTCAGGCTTTACCTGCAAGATAGATATCCCTGCTAAGGCCCCCATGGTGGTATAAACTCAGAAGAAGAGAGATTGCTGAATCATAAAGGCTTAGTACAATTCAGGAACATACTAAGATAAGGCTCTTTATTCAAGCTAAGCTTTTCTAAATCTCACTACGTGTTACAATAAGAGAAACTGCATCAATTAAAATTAATTATGGTGGAGGATTTCAAATATTGGAAGAAGAAATTGTATGGCTATTTTCTGGTTAGAATATTACAATTATTGCTTACTTCAGAATATACATTATTTAAAGTACTCATCTCCTGAAAAATGCTTCCTATCCATGCATTTATACTATATATGGGAGTTATAAAATTACTCACAAACAAAAACAAGTTACACCAAGGTCTGGGTGAAGTTAGGAAAATATCACTGAGATAAATGAAAGGCTACAGCAAAAATAGTAAAGAATTTATAATAAGAGTAGCGAGCCTGAAAATGTGTAATGAGCTTTTAATAGCTCTCATATTTTTAGTTTCTGTTCAAGAATGAAAGCTTGAAAGAGAATGCATTGTCATGTTATGATTTAAAATGTTGTCTAATAAAGAGGCAGATAATGAAGTGAAGATGGTTAATTAGCAATGCAGTCAGCAAATAAAGCAGACAGTTTTTTTTTTTATTAGTTTCTGAAATACCATGAAAATTACTCTTTTTGTTTTGGTTCCTCTTTGGGCATTATTATAATTGTCCAGAACCCAGTGCCGCACATCCATACCAGGTCAACCAGCTTGTCTTCATCATGAACATAGACATACTCCAATATTACTGGGGCTGTTCGTCATTTCTATGAGCATCCTGGGGACTCATCCATCTTTGCTTTTAGTGTTCAGTGTGTTTGTTATATGCCCTACCTATTCCAGACCGTGCCTTCCATACTCATCAGTCTCATTCAAGAGCAACTTCCTCTCACTGGACTGCACTTCTCCTCACCCCAGGGATGAGCATGATCATCCCTCTCTACCACTCCATCAGACAACCGAGCTGATAATTTAATTGAGTTGGGGTCAACAGGCCTGTAGTCAGGGCTTTACCCCTCTATGCCATTGGAGTAGCATATAAATTGCTTGCTTTTAATTTTAGTGACAATCTATATCGATAGCTATATCTATATCTATATGTATATCTATATCTATCCGTCTCTCTCTCTCTAAAGATATATATATATATACACACACACACACACACACACACACACACACACACACACACACACACACACACACACACACACACACACACACAGACAAATCAAATCTATGCCAACACATAGAAAAGTATGAATTCTTCATAGAGACAGTTACTATCTGGAGGTCAAGGGTTAACTTCAAGGTGCTTATATTGTAGACCCTTTGTTCAGCATGTAGTATAAAAGCATTCAGAAAGAAGTTCTATAAATTTCAAAACTCAGGCTAATTTTAACCTGTTGGAATAATATAACCCAGGATAACTTGTTATTTTATCCAATTCTTTCAGGAAATTCACAGTCAAACAATCTAAAAAGGGAGCATAGATACTTTTTAAAGGTATGCTATCATAATGTTCGTTCTATGAAAAGATAGACCGGTGGTTACATATAGAAAGCATTATGCATTTCATCTTCTTCAAACTAAGAAGATATCTCTTAGATAATTAATTGTCCCCATAATGGAGAACAATTCCTAAACACCTGGCAACACTTCTTACAATAAAACAGTGGACATAAGACTGGAAAACAAACTAAAATTAACAAACTAGAACGAGCACAGGCAACAACACACAGTCCAAAAAATACGCTGAATCCACTTTAATCCACTTAAGCGCTTTTTGTCAGCGAAGTACACTGACTTCTTCAGAAACTGTTAAAATTAATTAATTAACCACCTGACCTTTATATAAACAGACAATTAAAACATCTTAACCATGTAGCTGAAAAAATAGCCAATCCATTAATACTGTTTAGAATAGCTAAACTAAAGGTTCTCGAGACAAGAATAATGACAATGGATGTTGTAACAATACAATACATTGTAAAAGGTATGAAATAAAAAATAAAATTAAAAAATGAAATTAACCAGTCGTTTTCAAACTTTACTGGAAAAGTGTCAATAAATCATGAATTTAAAAATTAAAAATTAAACTAAACACACAATAACCCAACCTATGCAGAGTCCAGTTATTTCACCATAATAAATAACCCAGATTATACCATATAGAGGAAAAGGTTCATCTCTTGAGGATATTCAGTTTAAGTAAACTAGAAATAGAACAAGTGTCATTGAGACCAGGGTGGCTATAGGCATTAAGCCTTACTTGCCACACCAATTCCAACTCCTCAAGTTTTAGTGGTCTCGGTCCTCCTCTACTATCAGTATTAACTTGATCAATAGCCAAAAAGTTGAAGTTATGGTTTTGATAACCAAAACTGTGTTTAGCTAGTGCATTTTTAAGTTTACATTTTCTAATTGCATATAAATGATCGTACATTCTGTCCCTAAGTCTTCTTTCTGTTTTTCCTATATAGAAGGCCGGGCAGAGTGTACATCTAGCTAAATATATAATAAAGGAGGAATTACAATTAAATCTATGGTTCAGTTTGTAAACCTTACCATTTATATGGAAACAGTTAGTTTCTTGCACATATCTACAATAATTACACTTGTAACACTTAGACATCCCTGGGTTGCGTGTTGTAAATATGTCTTTATGTTCCAATACCACTTTGAGGTTCTTCCCTCTCATGAAAACCACCTTAGGGCATTCACCTAACTTACCTACAATAGACGGGAACATTTTAAACAATCCCCAGTTTTTCTCCAAGATACTTACACAAGTGTAACTATCTTTACTGAAGGTAGTTATAAAACTTACTGTGTTATTGGTGTTGATTGGTAGCGCTTCTTGGCTAACATCTTCTAATAAACTGACACAGTCTTCCCCTGTCCTGATGGGCAAAGGTGTGGAAGTCAAAGTGTTTTAACTGGTAGTTAAACTGTGTGTTTTTGCCTTTGCTCATTCTAGTTTGTTCATAACACTTCTTACGATATAAAATGTGAAAATTCCTTCCAATTTATTACTAGCAGCTAGAAACTCCTGTCTTCAGAAATATGCCATTCAAGCATTTTAACCCTATTATGCTTCATTCACAGTCCCCTACACAATGATTTCTTTGCAGTCCAACCAGGCAGTGGGGCAGTTGCATCTTGCCATGGCCTTAAAAGAGCAGCATCTATAGCCACCAGTGTGTCACTACACACACACACACACACACACACACACACATTGATATTGTCTATATCTATATCTATATTTATATCTATATCTATATCTATATCTGTATCTATATCTATATCTATTTATGTGTGTATATATAGGCCCCTATCAGTTGATAGAGTTTTCAGAAACTTGAGATTCATATGGTGCAGACCATATGATCAAGTTTTTGAAAACCAGAAGCTTTTGAATGGAGATTGCGGTTAGGTACGGATCAGGAAATGTATGCTTTGTCTCACTGTAGTATAATACAGAAGAAACGACCAGTCTTGTTCAAATTAAATGACCACCACCGGACAATCACTTAGCACTTTCAGCCACTTTTAATTTGTGAACTTCTTCAGAAATAAATATGCCCTACCCAAGCTTCCTTTTATATACCTAATCAACAATTAATTACAGGAAATGACTTAACAAACATTCAAATACAAAAATATATACAAATGAACTCATATAGTTAAAAAATATATATTCTAAAATTACTAAATAATAATAATAAATGTAAATACCTAAAATACATTTTTGTCCAAAATCTGACTATATTATTGTTTATATTTTAAAAAAAAAATTTCAAATTTATGGTCTCATTTAAACCAGGGGCACTATCTGCACCTAGATATAGCTGCCAAAATGCTTCCTTATACTCCAATATATTATTTATGTATTTTTGTATTTGAATGTTTAAGTCATTTCCTGTAATTAATTGTTGATTAGGTATATAAAAGGAAGCTTGGGTAGGGCATATTTATTTCTGAAGAAGTTCACAAATTAAAAGTGGATGAAAGCACTAAGTGATTGTCCTGTGATGGTCATTTAATTTGAACAGGACTGGTTGCTTCTTCTGTTTTGTGTTTCGTGGTAGAAGTCAAGGCGTTTTGGATTATCACTGTAGTATAATCTCAGAGTTGGTATACAAAAATGTGAAAAACAGTAGATTTTTTTTTGATGTTGCAGTTTTTGGAAACCCTATTGTATGGTGTTGACCGTATGAATTTTGAGTATCCGAAAACTCGATCATCTGACATACACCAGTATATATATATATATATATATATATATATATATATATATATATATATATATAAATATAATATCAAAAAAGCAAAATATGAAAACATGTAATATCAAAACTCTCTGAAAAATAAAACCTATTTTATGCAGGGGGGGTAAATTCAGCTGTACTCCACACTCCCTGTGACTTAAATATATTAACTCTCGGATCACACAATAGTGGAGAAAGTCCAAATTTCCATTGACAGCTGTCTCAATATTCTGAGTTTTTTAATATTTTCGCCAGCAACATCCTTTCAATATTATGAATTTTCTATCAAATGAATGGCTAAATTTACCCTAGCAGCAGAAATACCACCTTGGATCTATAAATAAATAACTAAATAAATGAATACTAAATAAATACATAACACAATCATATATACATACATACATACATACATGTTTGTAATGGAAAAATTGATAGAAAATAACTCCAAACCAAAATGCCTTTCAACAGATTGGCTCCACAAAACAATCAACATAAAATAATATCAGAACTTAAAAGTCCATAGAATAAAATGTAATACCCAAAAACAAACTAAAAAACAAATACATATCCTTGTGTGTATTTGGGCTGGGCTAGCCATTTGTACCCTTAGGAAATAAAATATCAAATCCATACAAGCACTAACTGTGAGAATAAAAATATATCCCTAAAACCTGAAACTAAAATCAGTGCAGGCACACTAAAGAAAACCACACAGAAAATCTTATAATATATACATTAAGCTACAAATAATAAACACACAAAAAAGTAGAATACACATTTGTGTGAGCAAAATAGTGAACCTTCAACATTCAGGTCAGACCAAAAAACTGTTGATCATTTAACAAATTGACATTTTACACTGTAACTGGCAAACTAGCTAGTTACATATAAATATATAGATATAGCTACAGATATAGATATAGATATATAGCTCTAGACATATTTATATGTTATATATATATATATATATATATATATATATATATATATATATATATATATATATTCAGATATTCCATGGTCCATGAGTCTTATGACCTTTTGGACTGTAACAGTACCCTCCCTCTGGCCACACCTCCTTTATCCAGAGAGGTCATACCTGCCAAGCCTAGAGTAAATTTATGAGTGCCCATCAAGTCATCTAGTTTATATTTAAAGGAAGATAGTGGGTCACCTTGCTTAGAATGAGGGAAATTAAAAAAAAAGGATAGAAATGCATTTTTGAAAATTTAGTATAAAAATGGTCATCAAGCATTACTTACAAAGTATTTCAAGATAGACTGTCAACAAACATTATTTAAAAAGACTACTAGGTTAAGAAAATAAATTTTTCAAGATAATGTGAGTGGAATCAAACATACTATATTAATACACTTGTAGAGTATCTATAGTAGACAGAGGTAGGACTGCATGTGTTAAACTATTGCTTTGGTACGATTGTATAGTTTGTTAGCTGCCAGGTGATATTTTAGGGTAGAATTGGATTGATGCTGCTTATATAAAAGCTTGATGTGGTTTGGAAGTTTGATCCATGCCTTGGAAATGGTGATAAAGAATAGTGAGTCAGCATAATAATTATTTGATTTATTATCAAAAATTAGTTTAATTTCTGAGAATCTTGGGTTCTATTTGGTACATGTCATTGGATGAGATGAGACACCGATGGTGTTTTTAGTGGATGGTGAAGTTTTTTATTTGCTGTGTGTAGGTGGTAAAGGGTGATGTGTTGAGGAAGTTCAAGCCAGTTGACAGTGTTGAATGCTGTGCAGTGATGCAAGTGGTTTGGGTGGCTGTATGTGAATTTGCTAATTTTGTTGCAGGTGCTTTCTAGTTTGTGTTTGGTAGAAGATTTGAGATTTGTGAATATTATTGAGGCAAATAGGAGGGTATGAAGAAAAAGGGAGGTAGCAGCTACTTTTTACTATGATCACTCAACAGGTGGTTTGCTCTGTAAAGAAAGCCTAGTTTGCAGTGTGGCTTTTTGACTGCAATATCAACGTGCAGATCAAATTTTAACTTGCTGTCAATGATAACTCCTAGTAATTTTGTGTTGAGGACATTTACAATTTTTATGTTGTTTGATGAGATAATATTGAGACCAGTGTTGTTTTGATTTATGTTATTAGGAAGGAATAGGATTAAGTTGTTTTTGGGGATTTAAGAGCAACTGGGATTTATTCAGCCAGTTTTCTATAGGGTGAAAGCTTCCTGTGTGATGGTTTCTAAGACGGGAAGATTTGGGGCTGAGCAAACTAAAGCTGAGTTGTCAGCATGTCACATTATTGTGGTAAGTTTTGATTACTTGTACGTCATTAATGAGGATACTGAAAACTATTGGCACAAGTATGGAGCCTTGGGTGACTACTGTAGCGATCGTATGGAATGTGGAGTGGGAGTCATTCCATTTTACAGATTGGGTGCAATTGTTTTGGTAGCTGGTAAACCAGCTAGTTGAAGGAGATGTGAGGCTTATAAGATTTAAAATTGGGTAGAAAAGTTGATGTAAGACCATGTCAAGGGCTTTTGACATGTCCAGGAAAAGGGTAGAAACAAAATTGCCTGAGTGTTTACTTTGATTAATGGTATCTAGGAAAAGAAACACGCCAGTTTTGGTGTTGTATTGGGTCATAAGCCATGTTGGGTAGGAAAACTTAATTGGTTATGAGGTAGAAAGGCAAGGAGTTGTTAATGTATGCATTTTTCAAGTACTTTAGAGAGCAGATGAATGATTGCTATAGGGCGATAGTCTCACAGTTCAGTGTATTTGCCACCTTAGTCTAGCAGGGATTATGAAGGAAGCATTCCAAAGGGCTGGGATATAGTTTCCTGCAGTGGATCTTTTAATTAGGCTAGATACAGGGTTGCAAATGGGGACTGTGGCTATACTGAGTTATTTGGATGGCAGTTTGTCAAGAGCTAGTATTGTAGCTTTCAGTTTGTTTAAAATCTATTTGTTGATGGTATCTGTCTGGACTGTTGTTTGGTTGAGTTGGTGTGTAGAGCTATGGTTGGGAGGGGTTGGTGGAGTGGATATAGGTTGCTATTTTTTGAGTTAAGTAGAGTACTGGATATGAAATGTTTGTTGAATTTAGAGTGCTGGATATGAAATGCTTGTTGAATTTGTCTGTAATGTCCCTACTAAAGGGATTTGGGATAGGTTTTCTGCCTTTTTTAGGAGGTTGTTTAATTTTGCCAATATCTTTTTTTTTGTTTTTGTATGCATGTTCTGATTTATAGAGAAGTAGTTATTTCCATGTGACTTTATGTGTTTTTTGAGGCAGCAATATCTATCTAGGAAGGGCTGGATCCTAGTTTTGTGATATTTTCCAGGTTTTGCACATGTCTCTCATGGAGCAAAATGTATTTTCCCTCTTTTAGGTCTCATTGGAGCTTGTTAGTTTAGTATGGTTAAGAATGAGTTATTGAAGTGACAGACAGCTTGAAATAGAGGCAGATATCTGAGGGATTCCCAGTCATGTTGTTTAAGTTTGTCATTAAATATGAATTTATTCAAATTGGTTAAGTTTCTCACAAAGTTGAAGTACAGGGGTTTGTGAGAATTGTGGTTTTCTCTGTTGATGTAGGCAGGGTGATGCTCATTGAGAGAGTTTGAGATGGCGCTGACCAGCTTAAATTTTCAGGGTTGATTGAGAGTATGCAGTCTTGCATGGATTTTTTTGGATACTTTGTCTAACTGAGCTGGTTGATGGATCAGCTGAGTGAAATGAAAGAGGTTAATATTATGTAGGGTAGACTTACGTTTGTTTGAGGTCCAACCTATGTTAGGATCACTGAGCAGAATGCTTTCTTGGTTGAAGTAGATGTCAAGTAGCTAAGTGAGTTTTGCATGGGCAGTCTTGACATTTTTGGAGGAGTGGGGATGTAGGTAGCTACAATAATTATTTATTTTCTGATTGTTTAGGTGGAGTTTGGTTATTAGTATTTCTTCTCTTCTGTACTGCAGAATAGTTGGGAGGTAGATATGGATTTGTAAGATGGGCTTGAAAGATGATGGCCACACTGCCAGCTTGTTTACCTATTCAGTCTTTCCTAATGATTTTGTAGCCAGGATGAATGATTTCTTCATCTTTATTTTCTGGAGTTAACCAGGTTTTAGTGATAACTAGAATGTGGGGTTGATGGAATTCAACCCATGCATGAAGGCCTGATACCTTATTAGAGATGCTTCGGGCAATGAGATTATGTATGTTTAGGCCAGAGGAAGAAACTGAGGTTTGATTGGTTTTAGAGGATTAAGGAAGAGAGTATTTATGCATGGGGTTTGTGTGATTTGGGTATTAGGTTTGTTTAGGAGGGTTAGTGTTCGGTCAGGGTTAGGGTGTACATCTCTACTCTCTATTACTTTATTGTGGGTTAGGGTGTACATCTCCACTATATATTACTTTATTGTAGGTTGGGGTGTACATCTCCACTCTCTATTACTTTATTGTGGGTTGGGGTGTACATCTCCACCCTCCATTATTTTATTGTTGGTTGGGGTGTACATCTTCACTCTCTGTTACTTTATTGTGATGAGTGGTGGAGTTTTTTAGGTTATAAAGAAGTGGTTTTAGTGCATTTTTGCATTGGAGTGTGGGTTTTTATTTTGTGTAGGTTATTGATTTGTATTTTTTTTAAATATCTTGTCTGGGCTGAAGAAGGATGGCCAGATTGGTGAGGTGTATGTTGTGGACAGAGAGTTTGTAGGTTTTTGTGGAGGACTTGGTTTGAGTGTATGTAGGAAATGAGTCATTAGTACTTAATTGGCTTAGGATAGTTAAAGTTCCTATTAGGGGAAGTAGATATATATGCATGATATAAGGTGTGAAATAGTTTTAGTAAACACTATAGAAGGGTAATGGGAAGAAAAAAACTACAAAAAATATTGGGAAGCACCTATTGGGTAGAGAGGGGGTAACGGAAGGATGGGAAAAATGCCGTTATCTTTATTGTGATTAATTGATTATTTATTAGGTTTTAATTGGTTGGCTATATATGCTGGTATGGCTAGCAAAGTGTCAGGTGATATGTTTAGGCCAACAGAGTTGAAGATATGGGGTGGGGTGGGTCAGGTGATATGCTTTGGTCAATACATTTAATGATATGGGGATGGGTGGAAAGTGTAGTGAAGCTGCTTAAAACATGGCTGAACAGAGCATGGTTAGTCCCCAGAGAAGTGAAAAGGTCCTGAATTATGTTAATGTGCAAACAAACCTATAATTTGCTGCATGTACTGCATGTTGACCATCTACAGCCTCTAAAGCCCTTTTGAAGAAGTTTACCATAAAAGTATCAGAAGCTACCATTCACAAAGCCAAACTGTTGTGGATGAAGTCTAATGAGAGTCTTCAGACTGCAGTTTATGAGGTCACTTATAATATATTCAATGGCTGTGCGGAGGAGGCTTGTAAGGTCTGTAACTATCCAGTTTTGGTTTAAGGCTACCAGCATGGAGAAGCATCATGACTGAAGTGTACCTCTCATCAGGGGCAAAAACAGTAACTAAACTTATATTAAACTTTAAATAGCTTGTCTGCAAGGGCATGCTTAACATTGTTAATTAAGCAGTCAGTATACTGTCAGGTCTCATAGAGGAAATATTGTTTTGTCTAGGGGAGTAAGGAATTGTGGGGACCTAAATAAAAGTCTTGGGGTGTATTTGGCATTGCATATTTTGCAAGGTTTTGGCAATATATATCTGGTCAGAATAGCAGCATCATTATGAATTAGTTCAGACTATTGTAGGATATTGATTTTTTTGCTTTTTTTGAAATAGCTAAAGAAGGATTTATAATTATATCAAGCTTCACATCAAGCCTAAGTTCATGAGCTTATTTTGTGGACAGGATAATGGTCTTTATTTTATTTTATTTTTTGTAACACTTTTAATATTATCCTTGAGAAGAAGGGTATTTTTCTGCTAAATAATTTAAGGCATTTCTTTCTTTCTTTTGTTATATAGTTCTTGTGGTAGACCACACGGGTGGGTTGCTTTTGAATTTAACGTGGTATTTCATTCTGAAACGTACTGTTAGTGCTATGTTTTTTTTTTCTAAATGGGTGTAGGAGTCCTTACTGAAGCTTGCTGCTGATTTTATGTCATGGAGATGTTGTCATAAGTGAATTTTGATATTTTATCACAGAGTTGGTTGACGTTGACATGTTGATCGATAGTCCTTAAAGTCACTGAAGTTTGCCATCTGCACCTTTGTTAAGTTAAAACAAAAGGTCATCTGTTTATGGACAAACTTTGCAGTGGAAGGAGATACCAAAGGAGTACTGCAAGAGTACCACTTTTGTAAGAATCAAGTCATGAATGATGTGTTCTGTAGTAGACTAATTTGTCACCTACTCAAAGGAATTTTTGTTTATTGAGTCTAGGAATCTTGGGACATATCATATATTGGAGGTGTAGGTGTTCTGCTATACTGAAGACTAGTTAAAGTAACCCAAAATAAGGGAGTTTTTGCTAAGAAAGGGATACTTTAGAACACTGAGGAATCTCAGATAGTCATCAGGGGACAAAGACAGTGTTCTATAGCAAACTATGGGGTAATAATTAATTCAATCTAGAGTGATCTATAGTTCAATGAATTCCATTTGTGAGTCCCTAGAGGTCTTTCTGGATGCAATATAACCATTAACAAATATAGAAAGTCTTCCACAGTTGCTATTAGGTCTGAAGACATGAAAGGCATAAAACTCTGGTATAGGGGGAGTGGTCTCTTCAAATTTAAACTACATTTCAGTAGCTAAGCAGGCATGGATGTTTTCCAAAAGTTGGAGTGCCTTGTGATCAGGCACTTTATTGTTTAGACTTCTGTCATTGAGGAGAGCCACCTTAATGCAATCCAGTTGTAGGACTGATGTGTTAGTTATGTTGGAATGTTGATCAATAGGGCTCTGCATAAAAAGGCATTGATGGGGCACAAAGGTTTTAGACAACATTTAGAAACCTTGAAATGAGAGATGCATGGATGGTCCATCATCTTGTCTCATTCTGAAATATACTGGATCCTCCTGAAATGACACCAGCTATTTAACCAACTATTGAAGCCAGCTATCTTATTTTTCTGTCTAGGTATTTTTTAAGGTAAAGGAAGGAAGGGTTTCACTCAGGACTACTGTTTTACAAGCATTTGTAACATGCATATATGCTTCTGACTTCTCTCTCTACATATCCCTCAGACTTTTACATCTTGTGTCATACACTCCTAACATGTACTGCTTTGATGTGATTGCAGAAGGTATATGATGGAGGTATATGAGACTCAAGGGAAAATTTTTAAGTAAGAGGGAAGCCTTCATATTAATTCATTATCTCAGAGCATAAGCAGTTTGTACACTGTCTTGGGAGACCTAGTTTAAAAGGCTGACAATGGAGGTGAAACTAGCAGGATGACCTTCCATCTTATCCAGTGGTTAGGTGTTTAGCTGTGTAAAGTAAATGAAGCACTAAGCAGGTAGAAGGGGTGCAGCAAGCAAGTTCCTTTTTGTACTCAAAAGCTCTTAGTGCTACCCCTTGGACACCTTGCAATTAAAAATGGACACATCTCTCAAAATGCTGCCCCCCAAGCACTTAATAAATGCACATAACATTTTCAGCACTTTTCCCTAAAACTAATACAAATATTGTTTATAGAGTAGCAATACTCCACCTATTGTTAAATTTATGATTGTCTGATTGTCCCAGAAATGTGAAAAGGTTGAGAAGAGTCTTTTGATCCTTCATAAAGGTATGGTGATGGTTTTAAAATGAGTATATAGGATTTATATTGTATCCAATTGTTTAGAAAAGGTTGTGTAGATGGAGTATAGCTACTCTGTAAACAACAGTGGTCAGATAGTGGACAAAAGGACAACTGTACACAGTCAGTGTGATGAAGAAATTATTTAAAGATAAGTATTTGTCTATGGCTTCTAGATGTGATAAAATTTAATCTTGTGGCTAATTTAGACTGAGCACCAATGTTCCTAACACAAGGAATCCAATTACTTTCCAACAGTGAATATCTTTCCCTGACGAAAATCACCATTTGTATATAAAATATATCTGGTCTCAGCAGTTTCCTAGCCTGACTGTATGACAATGGAAGCTATAATGGCTGTTTGAACATTAGAAGTTTCAAGACAAAATCATACAAAAGAAGTTATGTAAGAGTATCACACCTATTTTTCTCCAGTATGATGCAAGAGTGTTACTATACTCATCATCTTCTTTTGGCTGTTCCCATTAGGGGTCACCACAGTGGATCACCTGTTTCCAGTTCTTCCTGTCCTCTGCATCTTGCTCTGTCACACCAACCACCTGCATGTCCTCTCTCACCACATCCATAAACCTTATCTTAGGCCTTCCATTTTTCCTGTTACCTGGTAGCTTCATCCTTAGCATCTTTTTCCCAATATACTCAGCATCCCTCCTCAGCACATGTCCAAACCAATGTAATCTTGCTTCTCTGGCTTTGTCTCCAAACCTTCCAACCTGGGCTGACCCTCTAATATACTTATTCCTAATCCTGTCCACCCTCGTCACACCCAGTTCAAATCTTAACATCTTCAACTCTGCCACATCCAGCTCAAACTCCTGCCTTTTTGTCATTGCCACTGCCTCCAACCCATATAACATAGCTGGTCTCACTACCCTCTTGTAGACCTTTCCTTTCACTCTTACAGGTACTCCTCTGTCACAAATCACTCCTGACACTCTTCTCCACCCACTCCATCCTGCCTGTACTCTCTTCTTCACCTCTCTTCCACACTCATCGTTACTCTGAACTATTGACCCCAAGTATTTAAACTCATCCACCTTCTCCACCTCTACTCCTTGCATCCTCACCATTCTTCTTTCCTCCCTCTCATTCACACACATATATTCTGTCTTAGTCCTGATGACCTTCATTCCTCTTCTCTCTAGAGCATATCTCCATCTCTCCAGGGTCTCCTCCACCTGTTCCCTACTCTCACTACAGATCACAATGTTATATGCAAACATCATAGTCCATGGGGACTCCTGTCTGATCTCGTCTGTCAACCTGTCCATCACCATTGCAAATAAGAAAGAGCTCAGAGCTGATCCTTGATGTAACCCCACCTCCACCTTAAACGCATCCGTCGCTCCCACTGCAGACCTCATCGTTGTCACACTACCCTCGTACATATCCTGTACCACTCTTACATACTTCTCTGACACTCCTGACTTCCTCATACAATACCACAACTCCTCTCTAGGCACCCTGTCATATGCTTGCTATGCTACTTGAATTTAATATCCAAAATTCCCTAATTATTCAGGGTTTTTCACAATAATATGGGTTTCCTGCAGAAGTAACATAAATGCTGAAGCACTGACAAATGCAATGATCTACATCTTTAACAAAAACTGTGAAGCCAATTTATAGTCAAATTATTTTAATGCTAATATGTGAAATGAGAGCACTGTGAGTCATTTAAGCCATTGCATTTATCAAATACAATTGCTGCTTTCCTATATCTGTAATCAAAGTATGACAAACAGGAAAGCAGTTCTTTAAGACATCCAGCATAATAAGCACCTCAATCTTTAATCTCAACATCATGGGACAAGGACCATTGAGGAGCTCTAGCCTAAATCATCAGTTGCCACTAAGCACTCTCTGGTTATGGGACTAGCTCAAGGCCACACAGTAGCAAATAAGGATGACAGGAATTAATAGCTCACAACCTTTACCTTCTGTACCAGATGTCAGACAGAGTGCATCCATGCTAAAATAAACTTATAAAATCACTACTTTGCCAGTTTCAAAATTAAAGAACATATATATACATAGTAGGCCATTGGGCGGCTGCAGTGGTGCAGCGGTTAGCGTTGCCGCCTCAAAGCAAAAGGTTCTTCGGTTCGATCCTCAGCTAGGATGCCTTCTGTGCGGAGTCTGCATGTCCTCACTGTGGTCGCGTGGGTTCCCTCTGGGTCCTCTGGTTTCCTCCCATATCCCAAAGACATGCTGTAGGTGGATTGGACACTCTAAATTGGCCCTAGGTGTGAGTGTGTGTGTGTGTGTGTGTGTGTGTGTGTGTGTGTGTGTGTGTGTGTGTGTGTGTGTGTGTGTGTGTGTGTGTGTGTGTGTGTGTGTGTGTCTTCTGTGGAAGGCTGGGCACTGGGCTGGCAACTCAACACCGTAAAACTCCACTGCCAATCATGAGCAGACAGGTGATCTGCTGTGGTGACCCTTAACCGGGAAAAGCCGAAAGAAGAAGAAGATATACAGGGTAGGCCATTCATTAAAAGTAATACATGGTACATTCATTTGTATTAAACAGTAGAATGCAACAAGTATATTCAAATTCAGTTAAGTATACAAGATGTCATATACTTAAATAAAAACACACACACACATATATATATATATATATATATTGTTGTAAGGTCAAAGAATGTAATACCGATGCTCCCATCAATTACATATAATTAGCTTTAGTATTCAGACTGGATTTAGCTGTGTGCAGTACATCAGAGGAGAAAGAGAAGTAAATCATGTTCAAAAAGATGAATGACCTTTAAATAAGAAAAAAGAATGATCAGATGAGGAATTTTTAGAATTGTCATGATTTACAAAAAGCATGGGTGCATCTCTTGGAGAAGGATGCTGATCTCTGATCACTGTCATAGTCTGACTCAAACATCAGTCACGTATTTCCTATACCCTAAATGCCAACTTGAAAAAGGTATCCAGATATAATATTTAAAGTGACTGTCAGATTCATTCATCCCCTTACTCAGACTGAAAAGTAGTGTTAATAAATGCAAGTAAAATCTAAATAAAGTCATTTAGGGTATTATTTTCTTCTCTCCTGAATTTTAACACAGTATGACAAGTAAGCAGTGGGCATCTATGCATATACTGACAAAATAATCCCTGCAGATTATGCAATACTACATTGATAACTGACAATAAAACTACATACTAGCAGTTGTGGAGAAAGCTGGATTAAAAAAACACTAAATGGTAGGAATTGGGGTAATTGCAAGCGTCATAAAAAAGGAGTGCTTAGCTAACATTGGACGACCATGCCAACTTGTGAGAAGCAACACAGCTTCACTCAACTCAACACACTATACTTTTAAGGAAGGTTGAGAATCTTGATATACGAGATGAACTTTAATTGTCTAACACATACACTCCATGCCTATCGCTCATATACAGCATTTGAAAATGAGGCATAACTATCAATACTTACAGTTGCTGACAACTGCATAGGCATCAGGCAGTAAGTGTTAGACTGTCACATCCAACTCAGCCCTAGCTGTACAGCATAAATAATGCTACTTATAATATCAGTACAGCTAAATTAAATGAAAATGCATCAATTGCTTCCAAATATGCATGACAATGTATCCAAAAAGCTGGAGTTTCTCCCCTATTTTTAATAATATGGACTTGCCTTAAGACCATGAGGATTGTCCTGGACTAAAAATATTATAGCAACAATTGTTTCCCTTACTGAGAAGCACAGAAAGGTGGAGCAGAGAAGCACAGCATACGTTAAGATCTTCCTCAATAAACTGGGTGATGATGCCTAGATGGATATGTATAGATTGCTAATGCACATATGCATTTCTACCTCTTTGACTGAATTGCATGACTTTTTCTTTAATCACTGCAAATTTCTCACTCTGTCTATGTGTATTTGCCTACTTCCATTAAGTAATACAATTAAGTTACATTGTCTGTTTTTACTTAGAATGATAAAAACAATGATTCTTTTCATTTGAAACTGGGGTACCCAGCAGTGAGGACAGGGTTTGTGCTGTGGCATTGTTAAATGTCAGATGATCCAGGAGAATGTTTGACTTAAAATTAATAGGTACACAAACAAATGTAAATTTCATAGATCAGGGGGATTATGACTCCTAGAAGCCCTGAATGTTATCCATGCTACCATCATTGGAATAGTCATGTTGTTGAAATGAGATTCATCAGTCCACTTCAGTCAATGATAATTAATGAGGAGATTTGTATTGGAATATTTTAGAAACTATGATTCTCCTTTTACAACACAATGGAAAAAACACACTCAGAGAGTGTATACCAAGGGACCTGTACATAATATACCATGCAATGGAAAAGAAGGAGAGAGATAATATACCATGCAATGGAAAAGAAGGAGAGAGATAAAAAGAGATTGTTTGTGTGTGTGTGTGTGTGTGTGTGTGTGTGTGTGCGTGTGTGTGTGCGTGCGTGCATGCTGCATGCTGTTGGGCATAAATAAATAAATAAATAAAATAACTTAGAGGGTTAATTTCATAGAAGTGAGAGTGAATGATTTAACTTTGGTGAAATAAGTCACAGGTAAATGTTAATTATATGCTAATCTTTAGGTTACGTAAGTAGGTTCCTATTATCCCATATACAAAATGAAATCTGCAGCCAGTTTTGAAGAGGATGCCAATTATTTTTTAACTCTGTACAAGAGTGCTTTCTGGAAAGAACACTAGTTTTATACAGAGGTTTAAAGGTGAATAATGGCCTATAGAAATAAAATATCCTAATTTTGGAATTTGGGGCATCAGTATATGTTTTATTAAACTGCATTTTAACCATTTTCACACCTAAGCACACATGTTCATATGAAATGATTTATGCATGAATTAAAATGAGAGTAAATCAGAAGTTAGAATAAATAATATAAAACTTTCTGAAGTGCAACTGACCTGGTAAGAATATTCTGAGAAACATTTTGCTGGTACTTATACACTGACATTATTTATTTTGGAAATATTCCTATGCAAATAAGGAAAATGTAGTTAAATCTTGATTAAAGTACATTTTTAAAAGCAAATGTGTGGGCTGTTAATAACAATTCTGCCAACAAGATGAAGATAAGACATCTACTTGAGCCACCATTAGTTATTTTTATTACTATTTTCCTATTTTTATCAAGCAGCTTCAAAGACGTTGCAAATATACCACCTACAAAAACATGAAAGGAAGCCAATAAATAGTTTGTAATAGAGACAGCATGTAAATTAGTTTTGGAAGGCAGAATCATCCCATATATATCAACATTTTATTCACTAATAATGTCAAAATCTGTTTTAAAACAGATGTTAAAATCTAATGCAGGTCTTACAATTGTAGTAAACGCAATTAGCATTATTAATAATGAGTTCTGGATTATTTTGTAGCATTAGGGCAATGACCTTGAATTTATTCTGTAGTTATGAACTTGCCCTTGCTTTAGAACAGTGTTTGTCAAATGCAGAGGGTATCCCCTTAGGGAGTCCTCTGCCTGTTTAATGGGAGAACCAAGCAACTATGAATCTTTACACTATTTAAAATTAGTATAACTTTCTTGCATTCTTCACAAAACGATTTCACTCAGAATGTGAAACCATGGTTAGAAATTATATTTCTGACTTCAAATCAGTAGGTAAATATTCTAAACTAAATCTTAATTATTTCATGTGTGTATATGTGTGTTTGTGTGTGTATTTGTGTGTACATGTGAGTGTGTGCAAGTATGTACATATGTGTGAGTGCTGCAGAGACATGAGCTGGTAGAAAATGTGTTAATATAAATAGAACAAATTACCTGCAGCTACTCATCCGGCATTTATTTAAATCCTGTTTAATATAGCATAGGAGTTTTTTCTCTGCAAAGACAGTGTGCCATTTCATGATAATTAATGGTATTTTACAGTTTATGATTTTCTACAATCTCACTGCAGCATAATTTCAATAGCAATATTTAAATGCACCACTAATAGTCTTTATATTCTTAAAACTATATGAAACAGCCAACACAATACCACAATCATTTTTTTCTGGTTTCAACCACACCTTTCTCCTAGTTTTGTGCAGATGAACTTTCCTTTTTACCAAATGCTGCTTTATTAAATCATCTGGAAAATGTGTCACTGATTCCAAATAATTTTGATGGATAAAATGATAATTTAGTCCTGTCCAGACAAACAAGTGAAACACTAACAACAAAATCTTCTGCCCTTGTCTTTCACACTTTGCAGCATGATGTATCTCCTGCATGTCATATAATATTATTCCTACCCATTTCTCTTATATACCAACAATATTTATTTCACAGCTCAACTGCCTGGGTTGCCATAGCTCATCATCATTCAGGATTTCATTAAGAAAAGGTACGCTTGTTCGGGCTCTAACTTGCAGAATGCAGTTTGACAAACTTCAACTTTATGATTGCTGTTTTCCAGATGAAACTCCTGGCACACAAATGCATTTAATACCATACCAGCATGCTGGTATGGTATGTATGCGTATTTGTGTACCAGGAGTAATTCCATTCCTTAGGGGCAGTTCTCCCTTCTTCATGTTTGTGAGACTGTGGAGATGGTTTATATATAAGCTTGAGATGGATGGGAAGGGCTTTCCACTGCATAAATGCTTACATGTAAGATTTTCATTGGATTGCTGTAGAGAAAATTTGTACTCAGCAATTTGGATCTTCCCTAATTTGTAACGCAAGACATGATGGAAGATAATAAAATCTGAAGAAAATGTATAATCACGTCAAAATTTACAGCAAAGATATAAGGCTACCTTAACAAACTAAGACATATGTATATAATTGTGTTAATAAAAGCCTAGATAACATAATTAGAAAAGTACTGTAAACTATTGCAGACATGGGCCTGTTGACTCAAATAATGACTATTGCAATAAATTAAGTAACAGCACCAGTTCAACAGTATGTACGTTTCTGAAAACAAGCAAAAAAAAAGCTAGAGTTTTGTGGTGAAGGCAGACATCATGGCGGGGGGCCTATATTCATTTGTGAGGGAGTTCCAGATGGCTGGACCTTTAACTCAGAAGTGTTAAGTCAATCAGATAAAGATCGATGCAGAACTACATGGAAAATAGCTGAAGAATTGGTTACTCTCGGAGTTAGTGTATCTTTTCACAAAATCTAAATTGAAAATATTTGTATGAGCAATGATTCCGGTACAAGGAAACTGTCAATACAGAACAAGTAAATGAATGACATTTACTTATGTATCATTTAAAAGGCCTTAAGGTCCAATATGCAATAAAGATGCTTATCTTACTGAGCTAATGAATGGAGTTAAAGAAAATAAACCTGATAAATTATGTGATTCATTAATTAGACAATAATTTATGGTAAAAGAAATGATGAAGGAAGGTGCAGCTTATTAAAATACAAATATATAACAATGGAAATGTTTGAAGAGCAAGTATGTATACAACTAAAATAGGATTAACTAAGGAAATAGTTATGAGCAGATAAAATATGAGTGAAATAAAAAGTCTGTAGTTGGAAGTAAGGTGAGAATGTATTGTGAGTGATATGGAAATGAAAATTGTGTCTTGAGTGAGTACAAAATGGAGTCCAGTAAAATTATTGAAAATTAATATTTCCATATAGTTATGTGAGAATACAAAATGCAGTCCAGTAAAGATTTGTTTAATTTAAGATTTAGGCTTGTGGTCTCTTTCTTCAAAAGCATGAGAAGAATCATTCCCCTGGATTTACTATTCTTCCATGCAGGACTAGTCTAGTCCTGCACGGAAGCATCAGTTTAGGAGGAGGATGGCAGCATGCCATGCATATTAATGAAGGCGCACTGCCTGAACTCCTAATCCTACACGGAGCATGTATGAGTGCAGGGGGGCATGTCTAAGAGCAGAGGTCTCAGAATAAACATGCCCATGCAATATAGAACAGCAGAAAGTGGAAATAAATGAGCGAGGCTGCTCATAGGTGTCCTCATATCCCAACCAACAGTCCCCCATGTATACAACAGCAACAGTACATATAAATAAACAGAAGAAAACCCTTTATATTTATTTAAATCTGAGGACAGTTAACCATAGGTGCGCGGGTGTGCCCATCACTGAGCCACGGTTAATGCAGCTTAAAATGCTGAAGAGGATAACAAGGAAGATATATGCAAATGAAGCAGCACAGCAATAGTGTAGTGGGCAGAGCATCCACCTAACAAGCAGGCATTCCCAGTTCGAGTCCCACTGCAGCACATACTATTTTCCATGTAAAATCTTTATATGAACATTTTTTTTCATGTTGTTTGCTGTATAACCTACTAAATAACATGCAAATGTGAATTGGAGTACTGCATTAAATGCACATGTGAAGTGCCAGTGTCATAATGAATAAGGCACTTGTAAGCAGGTTTAAGCAGAAATATATAAGCACTAGTAAGCATGTTTAAGTGTGCTTACACAGGGGTAAGCATTACCTACACAGATTAAGCAAAGTAGAAGCTAATTGAATGTAAGACACTGTAACCAGAAACTAGCAGTGCTTACCTCTGCACAAATGTGCACACACCCACTTACAACTGTTTTAAAATGCCTTAATCACTCAGTATCCAACTGTTGGTGTTCTGCACCACAACCAAAATAAGCAACTCCTGCAAGGCTCGAACACCATAGACAATGGGATTTACCACAAAGCCAGACAGACACAAATAATGTTGATGTTGTCAGAAATATATCCAGTTCAGTCATTAAACAGCACAGAGAATGTATACCTACGGCTAGATGGGCATGTGTGCGCAAATATATTACTATCTAAATGGATACAACATATCTATAGATGTAGTCACAGACACACACACACACACACACACACACACACACACACACACACACACACACACACACACACACACACACATATATATATATATATATATGTATATCTATAAACATATATATATATACACACACACACACACACACATATACATATATATATATATATATATATATATATATATATATATATATATATATATATATATATATATATATATATATATATATATATATATATGTAAAAATCCAGAGATATGTACAAATAAATGAACAGATATACATGCAAATGCCGACAACTACACATATATATGTCAACATCCATACGTCCACATATGCACAGCAAGTTACACATATGTATGCAGATAAATGTCCCCACAGGTATGTACGGACATAGTTAGAAATATTTAAGCAAATATATACACCCACAGAGAAGTATATATGGCCAGACATCTGTAGATAGCAATGGTCGATTAACAGACACATACATGTTCACATGCACCGTGAAAGGCCTTGACAGGCTCCAAATAATATACGTCACATACGAACTGGCATATCCCCCACCCAGACAAACACATCCGCCATGCAAAACACTACCAAGCTCAATGTAATGTATGTCTGTCATTGAAATGGGGATTTAAATTAGCCCTCAATCATGTTCTACATGTTGAGATTACATCACCCTCTCCCCCACCCACTAGGCAGCCCGAGCAGTACAGGCCCATCCAACCAAGGCCATCCCCGACCCATATATTCATTACCCACAGTTCTACTTCCCCCCACCGGCTGCACACATGCAGCCACCATCTCAACCCTTGTTACCGGCCTGTAGCTACCATACACCACACATTGCCCCCCTCCACACATCCCACCTTGGGACCCATCCCGTATGTCGTCTCGACCCAAGTAACCTAGGTCTGCCAGATGCCATAGTCCATGCACATAGCCATGGGTACCTATTTAATTCTGGGTGTAGAAGAAAGTTGTATACCCAATGTTTGGGCTGTACCCCATGGGGCGAATGATTACCTGGTACTAACAATAGATTTAATGTGTGACTCTGTGTACACTAACGGATTTAGTTGTAGGTATCGCAAAGCATACGTGGCACACAAGGTTGGCCGGTATGCACATGGAACAGTACCCAGCAATAACAGGCAACATGACAGGATATATAGCTACATTTGTAGAGGTATGTGTGTGTATATATACCCATAACTACATGTAGATATACCTCTTCCTCTCTGTAGTACAAATGTATACATACATAGACAGACATATATATAGATACCCATATATAGATATATACATATGCAGACACCCGTACATCCACATGTCGTTGTATATAAATATATAGCAATATATAAATATATATATATATATATATATATATATATATATATATGTGTGTGTGTGTGTGTGTGTGTGTGTGTGTGTGTGTGTGTGTAAATATACACAGATATATAGGTAGAATAAGATACAGCAGTTAAGACTTACATATGTTCACAGGCCGTGCCAATGGGGGCGAGGGGCCCAATCAACAAACATGTAACACGTAGCATCAACCCCCTCCAGCTAGACAGGTGAAACATACAAACACAATAAAAGTATACAAACCACTGCTTCCCAGACTACAGGCAGGATACTACCTGTGGGAGAGACCCGCAAAGTCCAATCTTGAAACAAAGACAAGAATATCCCTTGCAGGACAGCCCAAATTCGGGCATCCAGCCATTACATGGATAACCTACAGCAGGGCACACATGTTCCTGGACTACAAGGTTAGGGAAGCCTGATGACCCATGGGGTGAGACAACGTACGTGATGTTTCCCGAAAAGTGGAGAGTGGGCAGTGTGTAGTAGTGTGTTTTAACTTGACCTGCACCCGGAGTAAGGAAGAGTGCTAAAGAGGATGTGCGGGTTGGAAACTATGGGTATGTAATTATGGACCTAGCTGTGCAGATGTTGGCTGGAGCGGTTCTATGCAGACCACCCCAGGGATGTAAGCAATAGTGTGCATTGGGCAGAGACAACACCTAATGAGCAGCCATGCCTGGTACGAGTCCCACTGCAGCAAAGTCTAGTTTACATGGCAAAGGACAGTATAACCAGATGTGTCGTTGCAAACCCACTAAATGACACCAAAGAAAACATGGTCGCAACACCCCACTGTAGGCATGTAAGCCGAACTAATTGGCATCACAAGGTAATATTGCTGTCCTCACCCCCACCCAGGGGTGTGAGTATCCAAACCTACCCCCAAATGCAGGGCATATACAGAGCTGTCCCTGTAGATGAAACAGCCAGCAGTGGACTTTCCCATCAGCCTTCCTGCACATCGCTGGACATGTCCTCTACTATCAGCCCCTCTATATGGCCCAATAACACCACTTACCTATCAACCCCTGTTTCATGACTGGTAATTTTAAAAGTCACAAATAGGTGACACCCTCCTCAGAACTATATTGGCAGAATCTGGAACCCCCAACCCACATGTATTACCACAGCTGTCCCACATGACACATGTAAATAACACATGAAGGGAAACCTCAAGCACACTTGGATCACCACCTGTCCACCATCTAGTGAAGTCCACCCCCCAATTAACACTTCATATCCCTACACCAACTAGTAACATCGACACTTCCTGTCTTGCCTCACATACAAATCCCAGCATCCTGCAAACCTGCACTACTGCTCCCCCACGAATCAGTCCAACAGCCTACTATACAGTTAAAATGTCCCCCATTGCATGGTATTGATGTTAGCAGAGATATTCAGACATCTGTACTGTTATACACAGTTATGTTGTCTGTCTTCATGCACTGCCAGGTGGGCATTCTTGCTTACAGTGCTGTCTTGGGGGACAAGGGTGACTGCAGCTGTGCCTGGTATTGTGGGCAGACACCTACGCATTCATGGTACGTTATGTCATTCTGGAGGGGGAGCTGCAGACACTTGCTGCTGGGTCTGTGTATCCGGTTCAGCACCTTGGTAGAGTGCTGGTGGGGGATACCATACTTGTATACCCATTGATAAGACAGTATGGTTTTATCTTGCTGTGGCAATGCCTCACAGCTGTAAAGATTTGCAGGGGTTGCCCAGAGGCAGGGGCCATGGGTCAGGACATTACCCCTATTGTGGTGTATGGGCAATATGTAGGCACCCATTCATGTATTTGCAGCCAGAGATAGTGTGGGCATATAGCTTGGTGTCAGACCCTTCACATTTCATGCTGGCCATGCTCCCATCCCCCTCCTATTATTGTAACCTCTTCCATACATTATGCAGACATTCTCTTATACTTCCCCTAAGGGTATCACCCCATCACAGGTCCGTGTTAGTGATGGTCCACATTTCATGCAGTGGGTCATGGTGGATATATTGCTTTGGTTTGTACACATGGCCTTGCATATGGCTTATGTGGAGTGTGTTATGTTGTTTTGTCGGTGTCCATGACTTAACATTCATTGGCAGTACGTGTGAGACACAGGCCTTTGGCAGAGGCCTGTGGGGCATTAGGTTGCTGTGGGCCACTTGTGGCCGGCCATTGCATTTTGACAAGCCTACATTTGCAGACCACCATGCAGTATATTCCCCTGGGGTGACAAGGTAGGTGTGATGGGTGTTCATGCACATTCCTTCTATCAGTCTTGATCAGGTGGTGTGGATGCTGGCAGGGTGCTATGTACAGCTAGGGACACACCTGCATGGGACACCTGCACTGCATGCTGCATTCTTCCACTATTGCCAAGTACAGGAGAGGTCATACTGTACCCATTCCCCACAGCAGGGATATGGCCAGTGAGGTACCTGTGGGTGGTGTTTGCATGAGCTGGGTGCATGTGTGCTATGGACACTATTTGCATTTGACACACATATATGCATGGGCCATTCCAGGTATGCTGGCATGTGCAGGTACACCAGCTGTCTCCCAATGCATCAATCCTTCCTGCTTTGTGATCTGCAGTTGTTCGAGCGGCCATCACTGGTATCCCCTACTATGGGACCGGTTGCTGTGATGCTTACCTGTATGTACAATTCCAAAGGTGTCTCCATTTCACAGTGATACAATGTATACTGTATGTCTGGGGTACTTCCCCATGTGTACTGCTTGTATATGTAGCCCAACAGCCACGCCATTTCAGTCTTTCAGATGGTGACACATATTACCACCATGCATTTACATTGGCTTACTGCTGGCAGGTGGAATACTGGTGGGGATTGTCCTTGGCACTGCAGTTGTGTGGACTTCTCCCTGTCATCAGCTGTACTGGGCTATGGGCACCAGGTCTTACCTCAACATGCATGCATACTGACTACTCTCACACAATATGAAACACACACCATCCTAACACACACAGACCTGCATATTGTGCATATGCTACAACCTATCCTGCTACCTTGGCCACCTCTGGGCATCTCTGCTCCACTCGTATTATATCTACACATGCATGTTACTACATTTCTATACTGGATTTTGGGGGCAAACGGTTACTACATTTCTAGGCTGGAATGGGGGTGGGGCACACCTGACTGTTTCTACGTGTCTACATGGGGGGGCACACCTGACTGTCATTACATTGCTATGTAGGATGGGGGGGCACAAGTGCCACATGTGCACATTTGCTATGCCTGTACTGGTATTTCATGCACTCCATGTCATTCTGTATTGCTACCTATCATGTTGTCCAGAGGCACACCTGTGTACTACAGATCATGGCTTTGATTGCTCTACATACTATTGTCTGACATCCTACCCTTCAGAACTGGCTTACCACTGCCTGCCCTGCTGTGGTCTATCTGTGTAGGCCTGGGGGTGGGGTTAACCCTAGCCATCATTCTGGGGCCACGTCACAGGCCCTGTTTGGGTTTGTGTCCACCTGTCCTGCTGGCTGCAGGTGTTGTTCGGTATGCGAACCATCCTGACTGGCCTGTGTGGGTTATATGGTCACACATTTTGCACAGCACATTTCCTGCAGTGGTGTATGTCACCCTGTGTAGTACTGGCTACTGTGGTGACTCCAGCATGTGTTACAAATGTCAAGGTGCCACTATGGGTGTCTACTGTCTGCTGTTGTAACATTCAGCCACCCAATTCCCTTGAATGCTCACATCCATACCATAGCTACAGGTGACAACACATTCTACTCCATTTGGCAATTGGTACATTGATTGACATACCTTGTGGGTGTGCCACACTTGTGGATGGTGCTGGAGGGCTGCCTATGTTGGATCCATATAGTACACTCCCTATACATGGTTGAGCACAGGTGGTGTAATGTTTGGCATCCCTTTTACTGTATGAGCGAGTCAAAGAGAGGTGTCATTCCCTGGGACCCAACTGTGTCAGTGCATGTGCTATGCATTCCCTCTTTGCCAAGGCCAGGGCAAACTGGGCACACCTTCTTTTGCCTACTGGGGCAGGCTCAAGTTCTTCCTTCTCTGGGTCACTCTGTGCCTGTGCAGGCCTTGGCATTTGTGGGTGGGCTGTGTGGCCCTGCCCCATGCTGTTCCTGCTGCAGCTGTTTCCACAGGATCATATTGTGTAGCATCGCACATACCATAACTATTTGGGTAGATATAGCTGGTGAGTACTGCAAGGCTCCACGAGATGTGTCCATACACCGGAACCATGACCTGAGCATCATAAAATCACACTCTATTATATGTCTGGCCACTGCTTGTGCCTCATTATGGTGTTGTTGTCCAGGTGTGTATGCATTTCTGATGGGTGTCATTAGCCATGGCTCCAGTGTGTAACCAGCATCCCCCACTAGGTGACCATAGGGGATGTCCCCTTTGGCAAATCTCTGGTACAGCTTCATCAGATGCCATATGTGGGAATTGCCATAGCTTTCAGGGCAGCCAGTACACACATTCATTATAATGCCCTGGGCATTATATATGACCTGGCAGTTGATGGAAGTGATGCCCCTGCAGTTGATGTAGGCCATACCCTGCTCACCGGGTGGTGCTTTGATGCATATGTGCATGCAGTCCATAGCACCCAGTACCCCAGGATATTCTGCTATTTGGTGGAAGAGATGCATATTGCTGTTCAACACCTGATGGGTTTTGAGGCATCCAGGAACTGGTGGAATACTCTGGATGTTGATGCCTGTGAGATCCTCATGTTATCCCCAGTTGTGCTTTGGGAGCTACCTGTGGCTAGTATACCTAGGCCTACACATACCTTGGTATCCACTGGGATGGGTTCCCCTCGTACGGTTTGGTTTGTCAGGTGTGGCCAGCACAGGTCTACTACTTGCTGTAGGAGGTCTCTGTTCATGTTATAGTGCTCCAGTATCTCCAGCTCATGTAGCCCCTGGTAGGTTACCCTGGATCTGTACACTCTTCTCCGTCTCCTCACTGTGGGTTGTTCAGCAACATGTACATCCTCACCACCCTCAGCCTCTTGCACATGTTGTTCTATGTTGCCTGCAGCAGTCCATCTCATTTTGTAGGTTTGTTTGTTAAAAATTCCCCACTTGTATACACCAGTGATGTAGAGTGTGTGAAAAAACATTGGGGAAGGTGTTTGCTTAGTTTATAGTAGTGTTCTGGGCTGGACTGCTGCCTGTGTAATTGGCTGATTCTGATACATTTCACCTGCCAGATATGCTAGTTCTCCTTGATTACCTTTCTATTGCTGATTTCCCTTCCCATTGTCCTTCTGTTTGGTCCCGGGGCCACACCGCACAGAGTACTCGGATGTGCACACTGCTGCTGTTTCCTGGTTTAACTTCTTTTCTCTTCCTGTACATTCCGGTGTGTGGCACGCACACCTGCTTACACTTTGTAAAGAGAGCTGGGCAGGTTTAGACACACCCCATAGGTTGGCTGTGTTAAGCTGGGAGCATACCCAAGCCACTGGGTTCCAATCCGCTTACAGTATGCCTGACACACCCACCCATGACGCCACCTACCTCCTAGTCTTGCACTCAGCTATTCATACTCTTACACTGTTGGGACCTGTCTCACATGCTGGGGAAAACAGTGATTCACTATCCTATCACTCATTTGCATAAGATTGCCTGCTAATGCATGATTATATGTGTCACACTGTGCCTCCCCCCTTAGCAACCACTATTCACTGGCCAGGTTATCTTTTGCCTGTCATTGACTTGCATGTTGGAATACTGATTTTAGTTAGACTGCTTTTTTTTAGGTTTATTTTCTTATTTCCACACCAAGCCTGTTTGCGCATCGCTGCCCTAGGCTTTAACTGCCGTGATCGGCAGACATATAATAAAAGTTGTATTCTGTATATGTTGCATTATTTGCAATGCCTGTGGCTTCTACTTGGCCATTGGCATGCTTCCTCAATGTTATGCAGCCTTTATTTGGGGCTGTCATTTTCCCGTTTTGGATTTTTCAGCACCATACTTGTTTACTAACCAAGTATATTTATGCATATTACTCTAGTCCTGCATGCCCTGATTCCTGCTTCCTGGATGGTAGATTTACCTCATTTGCATGGTTTTCACCTGCAAATGGGGTGATTTGTATATGGGGGCTAGGGAAGTGCAGCACTAGTCCTACATTGTTCGCGCACGCCAGATGTACACGTACCTGGATCGCTCGTCCACCATATTGGCAAAATTTCATCTTACACTAATCATGCACACCGTGCAAGCTTTTGAGAATCCAGGGGATTATCTTTCAATTTATAAATCTTTCAGAAAATGTGCTGCAAAGAATCTGTTTTTTTTTTTTTTTCTAATATGTAAAGCTAAACAAATAAGCTTGTTCAAAAGACTTTGCATGCTGTTAACCAAAAATATAAACATGAGCTGCTTATAGAGACTATGGAAATGCAATGTGACTGAAGTATCTAAATGACTGACATAAGAGTAACGCAAGTCAAACACTGGCAAGAAATGCTGAGAGATAATTCACATATTGTTGAATTTACTCCAGAAAATGATGCAGATAGAGAGAAAGAGGCAGATGTTGCCTATAAACACTTTCAGTGGATTATGATTAGAAACATTCTAAAAGAACAGAGTTGTGTGCAATTCATTAACATATTCTGCCTACAAGTCTGAGCTATAAAGTGAAAGTTGCTGACATGAATTTAAAAAAAATGTATAAAAAAACCCTTTTCAATCCTTAACATGTAAAGAAAATCCAAAAGAAAGCAAGAAACCTAGTACTGATGTAAACACTAATCCAAAATAAAAGAACCAAACACCAGCAGCCTAACAAACCCGAACTTTAATAGAAAAAACAAGAAACTTGGAGATAAAAACAGTCACTGTTTATTGCTTTCATCTTATATAAAAGATATCATCAGAACCATGAAATACGAAGTAAAAAGAAATATTTAAAGGATGTTCATAAAACACAGCACCAAAAGCACCCAATCAGGTGACAGGGACCACTAAAGCCCAGGAAAATCTTGAAGACTCAGCCCCAGATTTACTATTCTTCCATGCAGGACTAGTCTAGTCCTGCACGGAAGCAGCAGTTTAGGAAGTGGAAGGCAGCGTGCCATGCATATTAATGAAGGTGCACTGCCTGAACTCCTAATCCTACACGGAGCGTGTATGAGTGCAGGGGGCATGTCTGAGAAAACACGCCCATGCAATGTAGAACAACAGAAAGTAGAAATAAATGAGTGAGCCCACTCATAGGTGTCTGCATATCCCAAACAACAGTCCCTCATGTGTACAACAGTAACAGTACATATAAATAAACCGAAGAAAACCCTTTATATTTATATAAATCTGAGTACAGTTAACCATTGGTGCATGGGTGTGCCCATTGCTGAGCTACGGTTAAAGCAGTTTAAAAGGCTAAAGAGGATAATAAGGAAGATATATGCAAATGAAGCAGCACAGCAATAGTGCAGTGGGCAGAACATCAGCTTAATGAGCAGGCATTCCTGGTTCGAGTCCCACTTCAGCACATACCATTTTCCATGTGAAATCTGTATATGAACATTTTTTTTCAAGTTGTTTACTGTATAACCTACTAAATAACATGTAAATATGAACTGCAGTACTGCATTAAATGCACATGTGAAGTGCCAATGTCATAATGAATAAGGCACTAGTAAGCAGGTTTAAGCACAAATATGTAAACACTAGTAAGCGTGTTGAAGTGCATTACCTACACAGATTAAGCAAAGTAGAAGCTAACTGAGTGTAAGACACTGTAACCGAAAGCTGGCAGTGTTTACCTCCATGCAAACCTGCACAAACCCACTTACAACTGCTTTAAAGTGGCTTAATCACTCAGTATCCAACCGCTGGTGTTCTGCACCACCAACAAAATAAGCAGCTACTGCAAGGCTCGAACCAAGGACCCTGCACACCATAGGGAAAGGGGAATTACCACTAAGCAGGACAAATACAAATAATGTTGCTGTTGTCAGAAACAGATTCAGTCCAGTCATTAAACAGCACAGAGAATGTATACGTACAGCTAGATGGATGTATGTGTGCAAATATATTACTATCTAAATGGATACAACATATCTATAGATGTAGTGACACACACACACATATATATATATGTATATATATATATATTAGAGATATATACAAATATATGAACAGATATACATGCAAATGCCGACAACTACAAATATATATGTCAACATCCATACGTCCACATATACAGAGCAAGCTACACATATGTATGCAGATAAATGTCCCCATAGGTATATACCTACATAGTTAGAAATATTTACGTAAATATATACACCCACAGAAGTATATATGGTCAGACCTCTGTAGCTAGCAATGGTAGATTAATAGACACATATATGTCCACATGCACCATGAAAGCCCTTGACAGGCCCAAAACAATATACATCACATACGAAATGGCATACCCCTACGACAGGTAACAAATTTCCAGAACTACTCTGTAAATGGCAAAAACTCAATCTGGAGCTCAGTTTTAGTTACATGAGACTTCTAATTGACTATTTTATGCCTGAGGAGGAATTGCTGAGACGACAAGTTAATGACATGTTTGACAGTATTAAATGGAAATATTCTATTGACTCTATTGACATTAAACTTGAAAGGGTACTGGACAATGTAATGCTGTTTGAAAAACGTTTATTAGAACAAAAGAAAAGCAAAATATTACAAGATTTAAGGGATTTTAGCAACTGCAATGTTTTCACTTGGCCTAGACAACAAGATGAAATAGGGGTAACAATGAATTATCCACGCAATTCCGTAGTTAATGTCAGTAATGTAACTCAACAGGTTAACAATAACAATGGTAATGTTCAACGAGATAATAATGTGGTACCTAGAGAGTCTCAAAGTAATGTTGAGTTACATGAAACTACTCCTACTACTCCTAATGTAAATACTTCTTTATTGAATATGGAACATAGTACAAGCCAAGGTGCAAGTATGACCGCCTTTGGTCAGGAAAACATAGAAGTAGTTAGGAGAAAGACAGTGGTACCCTCAGTTATGCAAGGAACTAGTAGTATCACTAGTACCAAAATTGATACTCCTTTCCCCATAGCTCAGTTTCAGTATGTAGGGAGATAACGGTCTGCCAGCAGGGGCAGGCACAAGAGGAAAGGCTCAGGGGGGGAACAGCAGGGGCCTACCTTGAAAAAGATGTGGGAGAGAGCAACGAATCGTTGATAGTTAATCGTTCACATAAAACACTTACTGTGCATGAAATACAAGTTTTAGAAAAAGGGCTGAGTTTTATTCCGACTAGTTGAAGCAACTTAGTTAACTCTATTATAGATACCAAGCTATTTGTTAGGAATTTACAACTCAAACTAGAATTTGGAGACAGTGAAGGTAATAATAGACAAGCAAGGTTTCGACCCAATAGCATGTATATTCCACAACTGCACTCTTTAGTTGAGACATTCTCTAAGTTAGTAGAGAATGATATTTACAAATATTTTGAAGGAACATCTAGAAATAAATACAGGAATAACTTGAATTTTAAACAAAGACAAGCCCTTAATGACCTTAAGCTTGATAGTACCCTGTCGATTAGATCAGCAGATAAGGGCGGACCTATTGTCCTGATGGACTTGGTTGATTATAATAATGCGATGCATGAGATGTTAAGCGATGCTTCTTTTTACTGTAAAACTGATATGGGTATAGTGGCTGAGAAAGTATTTCAGTTATACGATATGTTAGATGACCTAGTACTTAATGAACTTATAGGAGAAGAACTATATACATATTTCAAGGTTGTTAATCCCCTCATACCCATCATACAAGGACTCCTGAAGATCCATAAGTCCCTATCTAAACCACCCATGTGCCCATTTGTGGCTGGACAAGGCTGGGTTACTGAGCCTTTGTCTATCTACTTGGAACACCACCTTCATCCCATAGTGGAAGCTAATCCTTTCATTTTGAAGGATAGCAAGCAATTCCTACTGGACTTATATGATTATACTAAACAATTGGACGTAACACAACATTTTTATTTAGTGACTTTAGATGTAGTCAGTCTCTTTACCGTAATACCCAATGATCAAGGTGTACAATGTATACAACAGTGTTTACGCTCTAGTTCTAACTATAGTCCAGAGAAAATAGATATGTTAGCATTACTTCTTAAAACGGTTCTCAATAGTAATGTTTTATGTTTGGGGATGAACTATTCTTGCAAAGAGATGGCATAGCTATGGGCACTTCTTGTGCCAATAGCTACGCCAATCTCGTTATGGCCAGATGGGAAGATGACCATCTTTTCCATTTGGAAGGATTTAAGGAGTCAGTAGGTCTATATAGGAGGTTTGTAGATGACCTCTTTATGATTTGGTTGAATGACCTGGATAGTCTTTTGGATTTTGTTAATTGTATGAATGTGTCTACTAGCTATCTGAAGTTTATTCTACAATACTCGATGGATCAATTGTCTTTTTTAGATGTACATATTTGTAGGTTGAGCAATGGCCTATTGAACACATCAATACATCGTAAATCATGTCATAGAAATACCTTCCTGCATAGGAAAAGTATGCATCCGAAGTATGTATTTGATAATGTAATGAAAGGCCAGATCATGAGGGCCTCTAGGCTAAATCCATCGGATGAAGGTTATTCTGCGGAACTGGAATATCTAAGACACAGTTTTCAATAAAGAGGGTATGGCCTTAACAATTTTGAAGGGATGATAACTAAGGTGAATGAGTTGAGAATTGATAGAGCTAAACCCTACTTCTCTGCACCCCCTCCAGTGAATGACTCATTATGTTATCAGAACAGACAAGAAATTAGAATACCTATGTATTTCACTAAGGATGCTGAGTACATCAAAGAATTTATGTTGAAACACTAGGAAATATTACTCTTAGATGATAAGATTGGCAGAATAGTAGGTCCATCACCCAAAGTAGTGTTTAAGAATAAACCGAATCTTAAAAGACTTTTATGTAAACCCAATAAAGTGGATTATTTGGATAGAGCTATGGTTGAGAATTGTAATACGATACCATGTGGTGGTTGCAATCAATGTAAGTTTATTGATACAAGCTTGAGTTTTATTCATCCAGTGACCAAGCATGAGTTCATATTATCCACAGGGACGTGCTGTTCTAGTATTAATGTGGTATATTTAGCTAGGTGCATGGCTTGTGAATCATTCTATATTGGCAAGACCAATAGAGCACTAAAAGAGCTTATCAGGGAACATATATACCATATGAGGGTAGGCTCACAGAATAATGCTCTATCTAAACATTGCCAAGTAGCGGGCCCGGCACATACTTTTAAATTTTGTGTGCTTCAAACTGTTTTTTCTAGTAGGAGGGGTGGTGAGTTAATTAATTACACCTTAGAGACTGAACTTAAATGGATTATTAGATGTAGAGCTGATGTACCCCCAGGCCTTAATGACAAAATACAAGTGAAACCGATTTTGAAGAAGAGGAGGGTCTACAGACCCAATAACTAAATAAGGCCTTTATGCAATTATAGCCCCCAGCTTTGGTAATTTTATACGGGGGAGAGGTGTTCATTGTACAAATGGACTAATGTGAACACATTTTTATCAATCAAAATCTAGTTATTTGATATTGATAGGTGGGTAATAGTAATATTATACTTATTAATTATGGGATATAATACGCTCTTATTCAGTAAAATACTGTGTTTTATTATAGTTGATCTGTACTTCTCAGCTTTTTTCGTTATACTAGTTGTTTATTCTATAGTTATAAGTTGATAGTCCTACTCAATGTTATGAGTTTATATATGAGAATTATTAGGTACATATTTCCTACATATGCATTAGTTATGATGGGGTGTCTTATTGTTTAGAAACTCATAGCTTTAGGTAACGGGCCGGTTATGCGCATATACTGGTAATGTCTACATATGTCCTTAGATTCATATGAGTGTATGTGCATATAGGTGTGTGTGTGTGTGTATATGGATGCACGCATTTTATACTTTAGTATTTTATTTTTATGTTTTGTCGCCTGTATTATTGATAATATGCATATATGAACTGGTTCTTCGGACTAGAGACACTACGTGACCAAAGGAATAAGGCTTTGCTTGTTGTCTGTGGTTTATATAATGTTTTACACACTATTAATTTTTATCATGTATTATCAAAATGTACACATTGATGTTCTTTAATTTTTAGCATCCTCAGTATGTACAAGCTTGTGCACTTTGGATGAATAAGTCGCCTATACCATTTTTTGCTATTTAATACACCTAATAGTACTTATATTTTCATGTTGTTCGTAACTATGCGCTTATGCGCATTAAGTCATTTTAGAAATACGTTTTATCTAGAACTGTTTTAATTTGTATAGGTGTTATATTGTCAAGAATTGAACCTGTTTGCTATGCAAACTATATTTATTATTGAAGTTTATATGAAGGTTGAAGTATTTACATATTTCTCCTTAATTGTTGGATGAGTAACTTATCTTATTAAATGAGACAATGGAAATGAGGCTAACCAATAGGATGACAATTTTGTATATTTAAATCTGAACTCTCTATGTTAACATAAAAAGTCTGAAGAAGCCTACGGGTGAAAGCGCTAACTGTTTTCTGCAATAAATTTGGTGTTTTTTCATATGAAGTGTGATTACATCGTTTTGTTCTGAACTACTACCAGTTTGAAGAGTTATACGTTTGGTATATGTTTTTGGTACTCCTCCATCTGGTTCCTAAACGTACTTTTATGCTACGATTTTTTATATCTATAGATGTAGTGACACACACACACATATATATATATCTATATATCTATATATATATATATATATATATATATATATCTATATATATATATATATATATATATATATATATATATATATATATATATAAATATCTAGAGATATATACAAATATATGAACAGATATACATGCAAATGCCGACAACTACAAATATATATGTCAACATCCATACGTCCACATATACAGAGCAAGCTACACATATGTACGCAGATAAATGTCCGCATAGGTATATACCTACATAGTTAGAAATATTTAAGTAAATATATACACCCACAGAAGTATATATGGTCAGACCTCTGTAGATAGCAATGGTAGATTAACAGACACATATATGTCCACATGCACCATGAAAGCCCTTGACAGGCCCAAAACAATATACATCACATACAAAATGGCATACCCCTCGCCCAGACAAACACGTCTGCCCTGCAAAACACTACCAAGCTCAATGTAATGTATGTGTGTCATTGAAATAGGGATTTAAATTAGCCCTCAGTCATGTTGTAAATGTTGACAACACATCCCCCTCTCCGCCACCCACTAGGCGGCCCGAGCAATACAGGCCCATCCAACCAAGGCCATCCCCGACCCATATATTCATTACCCACAGTTCCACTTCCCTCCACCCGCTGCAAACATGTAGCCACCATCTCAATCCTGGTTACCGGCTCTTAGCTATCACACCACCACACATTGCCCCCCTCCATACACCCCCCCTGGGACCCATCCCGTATGTTGTCTCAGCACAAGTACCCTAGGTCTGGCACACGCCGTAGTCCATGCCCATAGCCATGGATAACTATGTAATTCTGGGTGTAGAGAAAATTAGTATACCCAATGTTCGGGCTACCTCACACGGGACAAATAATTACCTGGTACTAACAATAGATTTTATGTCTGACTCTGTGTACACTAATGGATTTAGTTGTAGGTATCGCAAAGCATACATGGCACACAAGGTTGGCCGGTATGTGCAAGAAACAGTACCAAGAAATAACAGGCAACATGACAGGATATGTAGCTACATATGCAGAGGTATGTGTGTGTATAGATACCCATAACTACATGGAGATATACCTCTTCCTCTCTGTAGTACAAATGTATGCATACATAGACAGACATATATATAGATACCCACATATAGATATATACATATGCAGACACCCATACATCCACATGTCATTATATATATGTATATATATATATATATATATATATATATATATATATATATATATATATATATATATCTGTGTGGAGTCTGTATGTCCTCCCCGCGGTTGGGTGGGCGTTCGAAAGACATTCGTAAATGGGTGTGCCTTCGTTGAAGGTTGAACGTCGAGCTGGCACCTCGGCCTTCGTGCAAATCTACTGCCAATCATTAGTGGACCAGTGTTCCTGTGGCAACCCCTAACCGAAAAGCCAAAGGCAACAACAACATATATATATATATATATATATATATATATATATATATATATATATATATGTATATATATATATATATATATATATATATATATATGTATATATATATATATATATATATATATATATATATATATATATATATACATATATATATATATATATATATATATATATATATATGTGTGTGTGTGTGTATGGAAATATACACAGATATACAGGAAGGATATGCTACAGCAGTTAAGACTTACATATGTTCACAGGCTGTGCCAATGGAGGTGAGGGTCCCAATCAACAAACATGTAACACGTAGCATCAACACCCCCCCCCCCCCACCAGCTAGACAGGTGAAACATACAAACACACAACAAAAGTATACAAATCACTGCTTCCCAGACTACAGGCAGGATACTACCAATGGGAGAGACCCACCAAGTCTAATCTTGAAACAAAGACAAGAATGCCCCTCACGGGACAGCCCAAAAATTTATGGCTATTCGAGCTTCCAGCAATTACATGGATAACCTACAGCAGGCACATATGTTCCCGGACTACAAGGTTGGGAAAGCCTGATGACCCATGGCGCAAGACAACGTACGTGATGGGTCCTGAGAAGTGGACAGTGGGCAGTGTGTAGTGGTGTGTTTAGATCCGACCTGCACCCAGAGTAAGGAAGCATGCTGAAGAGGATGTGCGGGTTGGGAACTTTGGGTATGTGATTATGGGCCTAGCTGTGCAGGTATTGGCTGGAGCGGTTCTATGGGATGTAAGCAATAGTGTGCATTGGGCAGAGACAATGTCTAATGAGCAGCCACTCCCGGTACGAGTCCCACTGCAGCAATGTCTAGTTTACATGGCAAAGGATGGTGTAACAAGATGTGTTGTTGCAATCCCACTAAATGACATCAAAGAACACATGTTTGCAACACCCCACTGTAGGCATGTAAGCTGAACTAATTGGCATCGTAAGGTATTATTGCTGTCCTCAACCTTAGCCAGGGGTGTGTGCCCAAACCTACCACCAAATGCAGGGTATATATACACAGCTGTCACTGTAGATGAAATGGCCACCTGTGAACCTTCCCATCAGCCTTCCTGCACATCCCTGGACATGTCCCCTACTATCAGCCCTTCTGTGTGACCCAATAACACCACTTACCTATCGACCTCTGTTTCATGACTGGTAATGTTAACAGTCACAAGTAGGTGATACCTTCCTCACAACTATACTGAAGAATCTAAAACCCCCAACCCACGTATATTACCGCAGCTGTCCCACATGACACATGTAAATAACACATGAAGGGAAACCTCAAGCACACTTGGATCACTACCTGCCCACCACCTGGTGAAGTCAATCCCCCCAACTAACACTCCATACCCCGACACCACCTAGTAACACCGACACCTCCTGTCCTGCCTCGCATACAAATCCCAGCATCCTGCAAACTGGCACTACTGCTCCCCCACCAATCAGTCCAATGGCCTACTATACAGTTAAAAAATTCCCCCCTCCACCTACTTACTTACACTTTCACTATTCACGTCTACTCTACAACACAGGTATGGCATAACTAAACCTAAGCCGAATACCTGAGTGTAACCTATCCAGAACTGCTAAACTGGAATCCCACATAACCTTACACTGACCATTGTGAACAGTCATACCTGACATGTACAACTGACTTAAGCATGTTTAATACCGACATGTTAATGAAGTAGCATGGGGGTATGGAGCAGCAAGTGAGATTGCACCTGTTTGGGTGGCGGTAAGCAATGACCACACTTATTAAGTAACGTGGAGGCCAACCCAGTGTAAGATGCAGTAACCGGAGGTCAGCAAGTCTGAGCCTCAAGCACACCAGCACATACCCACCTACACTTCCCCCAAAGTGCCTTAGGCACTTTGTAGGAAACAGCTCTCATTATGCCCAGTAACAAAATAATCAGCACTCCTAGGTTCCCCCCACCCTGCACACTATAGTCCAAGTGAGTTACCATGAAGGCATGGCAGATATACAATAAGCTGCTGTTATGAAGAGCATATCATCCAGCACAGTCAGTCAACAGTACAGGAAATGTATGTAAGTATGTAGATTAATACCAGCAAACATGTGCACATTGCTCAATCGCAGTATTTCGAGCAGTCCATGAGTAGCGATGAACAGTGCCTGTCCACACATACTGTGAAAACAGTAGTCTTGCATAATACTGAAGAGAGGAATAAAAAACGAGGCACGCTGTGGGGGCATGCTTCATCCGCACAACCAGAAGATGAGGCTGGTCCCGTGTGTGAGCAAACTGCTGCATCTCAAACCCCTGGCAGGGAGCCACCAGTGGGAGAAGCAGTGTAGACCAGAAAAGTCTACTCATGACACAACAACAGGTCCGTTCCTGACTGGATGACCCAGACTTTGTTGGTCACAAAGATGTGTCCTCCAGTATTGGAGGAGGATCAAGGGAAGTCTCGAACATATGTGGACTAAATGGATGAAGAGCCTGCAGAAGGTTGCGTTGAGACAGTGTAATGGAGGAGTACCAAGATGTGCAGAGAGGGAAATCTGTGGAGGTGTGGTATGGCAGGGCTAGCAACTGGAGAATGGATGGATGCTGTGTACGTGGAGCTCGGGGGTGGGGGAAAGGGAGCATGGGATGACATTAAGGTAGACATATGCAAAGGAAGCAGAACAGCAGTAGTGTAGTGGGCAGAGCATCCGCTTAACAAGCAGGCATTCCCGGTTCAAGTCCCACTGCAGCACATTCTATTTTCCATGAGAGATCTGTATATCAGCATTGTTTTGCAGTTTAACCTACTAAATAACATTTATATTTGAACAGTACTGCCTTAAATGCACATGTGAAGTGTCAGTGTCATAATGATTAAGGCACTAGTAAGCAGGTGTAAGCGCAAATAAGTAGTAGTAAGCATAGATAAGCAGTTGTAAGCGTGTGTACGTGTGTTTGTGCAGGGGTAAGCATTGCCTACATAGACTAAGCAAAGTAGAAGTTGAGTGTAAGAAAACACACCCGGAGGTTAGCATTACTTAGCTCTGCACAAACCTGAGCCCACCCATGTACAACCACTCAAATGTCCCTTAATCATGCTGTATTCAACGGCCGGTGTTCTGCTCAGCAACAAAATATACAGCCTCTGCAAGGCCCAAACCCAGGACCCTGCACATCATACATTAAGTGATTTACCGTTAAACCATGCAGATGTACATAACCCTCTTATTTCCACAAACATATCGTCCAGCAAAATCAGTCATCAGCACAGGAAATGTAGTAATATGATATCACACAACCTCTTAATGCAAAAATTCCAGACAAAGTGTGCCTTAATATGGGTACAAATAGGGATATCTATCAAATACTGCTCTAATACACTTAAAACATTGCTAGTTGCACAGTTATATGTAGCAGAACTCATATTTTAAAGGAGATGAAAAGTCTGAAACACAAACGTGTTGGCATAGGTTCATAGGTTCATACTAGGCTATCTGCCCTAGGGCATTTATAAGCCTAGCCAGAATGTGTTTGGCTTTCGCCACCCATTTTAAATTTATTTTGCTATGCCCTTTTTCGAGGTTAGTATACTGTGCCTCTGTCTAACAGTGACACAGAAGTGATACCCGGGGTAAACCTACGATCTCCCATCCACTCAAGATTCCTCTTGAAGAGAGTCAATGAGGGACTCTGCCTAACCTGGACTGCGATTTTATTCCAGAGTGAAAGGAGCATCTGGGTTATGAATCTGTCCCTCCAGCATGTCCTATTTATTTCAGTGCTGAGGTTCAAGTCTCTTGAGCGCGTAGCTCGATGGGATTTGGATTTTCTGAGGTGCAGCATGTCCATTAATTCTGAGTTGGACATGGCTTTATACGTCAGGCACAGATCGCCTCTGAACAGGCGGTATGCCACTGAGTAGAGCTGGAGTTTCTTTAACCGGGCAGCATATGGCATCTGTTTGAGCCCTTTGATCCTCTTGGTGAGGTTCTTTTGGGTTCTTTCCAGTTGCTGCAGGTGTCTGGTAAGGTACATCCCAAAAGGGGCATTGTACTCAATTATGGGCCTGATGAGGGATGAGTAAAGGGGCATGATGACCTCCCCTGATCTAGATGTGAATCCCTTCATGATTAGGTGGGCTATATAAAATGTTTTTCTAACCACTTTGGCCACGTGATTGTCAAATGAGAGATTGATATCAACTTGGGTCCCCAGGTCCCTAATTACTTCTTCTGTACTTAATGGATTACCACCTATGTGGTAATTTGTGGGCACTTTGTTTTTGCCAAAGGGGATGACTATACACTTTTTGGCATTTAGCTTGAGGCCATGGCTCTGGCACTAGTTGTCTGTTTCTATGAGGCCCTTTTGGAGGATGCTTGTGTCAGCTGGAGAGTCGATTATGGCGCCCAGTTTGCAGTCATCTGCGAACTTGGTCAGCCACAGTCCTTCTGTGTTAGCCTGTACCTCCGAGAAATATATACCGAACAAGAGAGGTCGCAGGACTGAGCCTTGTGGGACACCAGTGGTAACTGGTCTGGAGTCTGACATGGCTCCAGCAATTCTAACCATGTGGGTTCTGTCCTTGAGCCAGTTTGCAATCCATCTAGTGACATAGGGGTTTATATTTAAGCTGGTGAGCTTATCTATAATGCCCGAGTGGGGTATTGTATCGAAGGCTTTTGCGAGGTCCAGGTAGGCTGTGTGGACCACCTTCCCTCCAACGGCCTTGGTGACTGTTTCAAAGAAATCAACCAGGTTTAAGAGGCAGGATCTGCCCTTAACAAAGCCAAACTGGGTAGGATCCAGTGTCTGTAGGTCCCCAATATCTTTATTTATGAGGTCCATGATGATCCTTTCCATAGCTTTGCAGACCAAGCTAGTCAGGCTTATGGGGCGATAGTTTTCAGGATCCGTTGAGGCACCACTTTTATGGAGAGGGACCACTGTTGCTGTACGCCACTCTTTGGGCACAAATCCTGTAGTAAGGCTGAGATTGAACAGTAGTTTTATGTTTGGGTTTAGCTCTTCTTGGAGTTCATGTAGGACGCAGCCCGGGACACCGTCTGGTCCCATTGATGCTGTGTTTTTTGCTTTGGAGAGGGCGGCTCTTACCTGAGCATCTGAGATGTCAGGGGGGCAGCACTCTGCTGGGATAGATATTTGCCCTTTTGGTGTGGGAGGGGGAGAAGTTTGCGCTGAACCTGTCAGCTAGGATGTTGGCAATGTCTGTGGGTTCAGTGTATTTTTTGTCATTTTGGACTATTTCTGAGCATATCTGGGAATTACCACCCAGATTCCTAACATAACTAAAGAAAGCCTTGTGATTATCCTTAGTGTCCTGTGCAATTTTTCTCTCGAAGCTGGCCTTAGACAATTTTATGAGTGCCCGTAGTTTTTTGCTAATACTGATCAGTGATGCCTTCCCTTTTTGGGATTTTGCTCTATCATTTAGTAGCTTCCTCCTTCTATTGTATAGTTTGTTTACGGCTGGGGTCCACCAGACAGGACATCTGCCTTTGGAGGATTGGGTCTTGGTTTTATTTGGGATTGCATGATCCATGCATTCCTGAAGGTGTTCATAGAATGCGTTTATAAAGGATTCTATGGTCTGGGCCGTATTTTCCACAGGCTCGGGGGCTTTGAAGGATTCCACCTCGGTTTTGAGGAGTGTGAAATTTGCTTTAGAGAAGTTTTTCACTGTGGTTTTCTGGGCAGGGGGTGGGGTCGGGATGTGAATATCCAGTGAGATTAGTTTATGGTCTGATCTTACCAGTGAGGGATACACTTCTGGTCTAGAGCATAGAGTCCCCATGTTGGTGATGATCAGGTCCAGTATGTTTCCCCTCTTGTGGGAGTGGTAGCAAGTTGTTCCATAGCATTTGAGTTTATAAATTCTAGGAACCTTTGGGCTAGGGTGTTGGAGCTAGAGTAATGCTCCCAGTCTATGTTTGGGTAGTTGAAGTCGCCCAATATAATGGTGTTTGGAGAGACCTTCATATTTTCCAGTGTTCTCAGGAAGGCCGAGTGGGGTTCCTGGGTTTGGGAGTGTGGTCTGTAGCAGGCTATAAACTGGAAGGCAGTTTTACCCACTGTTAGTTGCACATGGATAGTCTCTGATGCTTCGTGCTTTGCCACCAACCTGGAGGTGTGGGTATCTTTGATGAATATCGATACTCCCCCTCCTTTTGTGGTTCGATCCAAGTTTTGGGGCCGAAAAGCATGGTATGAGGTATAACCTGGTAGTGCTGGGGTGCTCTCGGGAGCCCTAAACCAGGTTTCTGTTACCGCACAGATATCAATGTTCTCCATGCTAAGGAGAGTTTCGAGTGCGTGCATCTTGAGGTTTAGACTTCTGGCGTTGAGTAGCATTACTCTTAGTTTCTTATCCCTTGTGATACCTATGGATGTGGGTTTGTCTTTTGAGCCTTGCCTAAAAAAGGCACTATGGGGGTAGCAAAAGCCTTTGCCAATATCTGAAAGCCCAGGGGGTGACAGGTGCAAGCCGTCCCTAGTGAAGCATCGTGGCTTGTCGAGCATATCATCCCAAGCTGCAGGCATTGGATCCCCTTTGAATCACACCAGTACTTAAGCAAATTGTTGAAATTTATCATCTTGTCTTCATATTGCGGCATCATTCTTGGTGAAGGTAAGATGCTACTCAAGCTCAGGGTCATACCGGCCTGGGCTACATGCTCAGAGAGCTCCTTTATGTCTCTTTTCATGTAGTCCAGGGAGGTACGTCTCAGGTCATTCACACCAGCATGGACAATGACTGAGTCATATTTGTACTTGCCTTGGAGTGACCTGAGTGCTTGTGTTACGTGGTGGATCCTAGCGCCCGACAGGCTGCTCACCGTGACCCTCTCCTTGTTCAACCTGGTGTGCGGGACGTCAGTGTGCCTGCCGATAGAGTCACCTATTACAAGTGTATCAGGTGTGTTGCTTAGTCTTAAGGGCTGTGACTGTTCAGCACACTGGCTTTGTGAGATATGTGTTGCACTTGTTTTATTTTGGGGTAGCGGTTGCTTGGGTGTCTGCTTTGGAGGTCTCTGCTGCTTAGGCAGATCTTTATTTAGAGCCTCCGAGTATGTTTTTGTGTGATTATGTGTTTGGTTTGCTGTCGTGGTAGGTCTATGTGAGACTGGAATTGTAGTGAGTGTGGTTTACTTCTCCTCTTGACTGGTTATGACAGTACTGAGTTGTGAGAGCTTGGCCTCCAGTTTGGCTATATGGTTGCATCTCTCACATGTGTTGGAATTTGTTGGGAGGAGGAGAGGGTTGTCTGTGTACATGAGGCAGTTGTAACATTGCCTCAAGATTCCCAGATTCACCAGCTGGACTGGAGAGGAGATTGACAACTGATCTTTGGACATGCTAGAATAATATTGGGAATTCCTTAATAACTGAAAACAAGGGCCAGTGGGGAGTGAGGGTGTAGTGCTTTTAATTTTTAGTGCTGGCTTATATAATTGCTTTAGTGAGCAAGTGCCAGGTAACTTAAGTGCAATGTGTTACAGGTAACTTAAATGCAAAAATGACAAACAGTAACTTTCTTTCAAGTGAAACAAGGAAATAAGTACAGTAAACAATGCAGATATCACTAGTGATCCACAGAAGTGCTGAGAAGCCGCATATTAGATGGAAGTAGTGTTCCAGGGAAATAACAAGCAAAGAAACAACAAGCATATAAACAAAGCTAGATTCAGCAGGCCTGGATCTAGTCTATGCTACAGCAAACAAGGTGTACCAATTTCAGTAAGATACAGTTCAAATATTCAGGCACTATAAACCTTTAACCAGAAATTCCCAGCTCAGAAGGGCAGAGTCCAGCCTCTTCTCCCACAAGAGTGCAGACCACGAACCTTCTTAATGTAAAATAACTGGCCTGAAGCCCAAGTGCTTAAACCAGAAGTAATACACTTTAAGAATAACAGACACTGGGCTCTCAATCAGCAGTTCCCAACTTAGAAGGATGAAAGCTACCGGTCCTGCCACCATAGTGCATGCCAAAAACCTTCCTAATGTAAAACAACTGGTCTGAAGCCCAAGTGCTTAATCCAAAAGACTTAGAATGATAGCTACACTTTAATCAAGTTACTACCAAGCAGTAATAAATGCAATTGAATACTTTAGAGAATGCCTGGATTAATGCTCAAGTTACACAAACAAAGCTCGATCCAGCAGGCCCGAATCCAGTCTATGCCACAGCAAACAAGGCACACCAACTTCAGTAAGAAGCAGTTCAGATATGCATGCACTATAAGCCTTTAACCAGAAATTCCCAGCTCAGAAGGGCAGAGTCCAGCCTCTCCTCCCACAAGAGTGCAGACCACAAACCCTCTTAATGTAAAATAACTGGCCTGAAAGCCTAAGTGCTTAAACCAGAATTAATACACTTTTAGAATAACAGACACTGAGCCCTCAATCAGCAGTTCCCAACATAGAAGGATGTAAGCTACCTGTTCTGCCACTACAGTGCAGACCACAAACCCTCTCAGTGCAAAACAACTGGTCCAAGCCCAAGTGTTTAAACCAAAAGGCTTAGAATGAGTTACACCAAGCAGTAATAAATACAATTGAGTACTTTTAAGATGATGCAAAAGTAAAATAAAGTAGGTAGAAACACAAGTACAGTAAAAGCAGATGATTTTTTTTTTTCTGAACAAGTGCTGAGATCAAAGAAACAGATTTGAGTGCTGAAACTAGAAAACTGGCTAGTTATAAGAAAAAAAACTAAGCTAGAAGGCTTCCCTCCAACACAGAAGGGTTTGGGGGCTCAAAAGCCTACAAATAGTCTATACCACTTAACAGGAAAGGCAGGAAATAAGCTTAATTTTTTTTTTCTGTTTCCCAGATGCTCTTTGTACACAGTAGGAGTGCCTGAAATCAGAATATGATCTCACTGCACTCAGTTGAGTGAGCAAATGAGATGGGCCCAGAAGGAGTATCCAAACACAAATTTACAAGAGGGGCGGGGAGTTTCAAGGCCACTAAGAGTCAAAACTTCCAGTTCAGTTAATATTCCTGCAACACAGTTAAAATCAATTTAAATACTGTATTTTTTGGAAAAAAAAGTGCAGATAAAGGTACTTAAATTCTCTTATACGTCCAGTTGAATACAGCAAGTTCTTAGATGGCCAAAGCTGAGGTTTTTAAGCAGAAAATATTTCACACTGTACCACTTAAATAGGCAAGGACAGGAAATCAAAGAATGTGGCTACCCCCACACCTGTAATTACTAGCAAAAACAAAATTCAGCAAACACTGACTAACTTCCAGTTCAGTTAATATTCCTGCAGCACAGTTAAAATCAATTTAAATACTGTATTTTTTTGAAAAAAAAATTGCAGATAAAGGTACTTAAATTCTCTTATACGTCCAGTTGAATACAGCAAGTTCTTAGCCGGCCTAAGCTGAGGTTTTTAAGCAGAAAATATTTCACACTGTACCACTTAAATAGGCTAGGACAGAAAATCAAATAATGTGGCTACCCCCACACCTGTAATTACTAGCAAATAACAAAATTCAGCAAACACTGACTAACTTCCAGTTCAGTTAATATTCCTGCAACACAGTTAAAATCAATTTAAATACTGTATTTTTTGAAAAAAAAAGTGCAGATAAAGGTACTTAAATTCTCTTATATGTCCAGTTGAATGCAACAAGTTCTTAGCCAGCCAAAGCTGAGGGTTTTAAGTGACTGATCTCAATCCCAAGGTCATCCATGTCAATTGCCAAGAAAATGAGGTACAGGCTAAACATATAAGCCGGACATGCATGGACATATGGACAGATATATATCTGTAAATGTAGACAGACAGCTATAGGTATATATATATATATATATATATATATATATATATATATATATATATATATATATATGTGTGTGTGTGTGTATGTATGATCACAACCATATAACAACAATTGTACATAGATAGATAAATATGTTTAGTGTATATATCCATATATATATATATATATATATATATATATATATATATATATATATATACATACATACATACATACACACACATACATACATACACACACACACACACACACACATATATATATGTATATATATATATATATATATATATATATATATATATACACATATACATATCTAAATCTATATCAGTGCGGTTTCACATATATAATTATGCAGATATGCATATATATATATATATATATATATATATATATATATATATATATATATATATATATACACACACACACAGACGTGTATAGCATTTCCACAAGGCAACAAACTCCTGAACCATTCCGTACAACATAACAGACCATAAGCACAGTTAATGGGGGTAGGGCCACAAATGAGGGACACCTGGTAATTACTACTATGTAACCCCCCCCCCCCAGCCCTAATGGATATGCTGTGCAATCCAATATCCAGCACATGCAGTACTTGACGTCAGGGCCCTCCACAACACATCTACAATGCTCCAACAGTAATCCAAGTCACCTGTACATGTCAGGGCAATATCTGTAACATATCATGCAGAAAAGTCATTCTACCATAGTGAATGTATAATGTGGAAGGGGTACACTTTACAACAGTATAGATATGCACACACATCGATACATTAACATTTATGTTCAGGTATAAATATATATATATATATATATATATATATATATATATATATATATATATATATATATATGTGTGTGTGTGTGTGTGTGTGTGTGTTTGTATATCTATCTATCTATATATATATATATATATATATATATATATATATATATATATATATATATATGATATATGAGATATATAGGTAAATACACATATACACAGACAAAAGGTATTGATAGTCACACATATGTAGAAGTAGTGCGGACGTGCTGGGTGCAAAGTATAATCCCTCAGCCACAAGCCCAACTGGTACCTGTGACATATGTAGTGTGGTAACCATTCCCACAAAGGGAATACTTACATTACACGTAAACCCACTCACAATTCAAAGGACATGACACGACACACAGGTATGCATACACAGACAACCTTTATTTGTGTACTATAAAATAATATATGCCATTACTTACAGCACATAGAATTTGAAATATTTAACCAGTGGTGGATGCAATGCCCACACAAAACAGTAGATGCACACAGTGCAGATATATAACATACTATGGTGTCCAGGCCAAACCCTTCAATTTGTACAACAGTAGACAAAGGATTTGCCTTCAAGATAAGTAACAATTAACAATATCAGATGTAGTTCAGCAGCCTCCAATTACACCTTGTAGTCAAGCCCTAGGGGGACATTCATTACTTGTGGTAAAATCAATGTACCTGTCACATGTATGGATCCTGACCAACACATGTTGTGGGAGTCCACGATATGACTGGGATGGTAGCAGGAATGCTAGCAGTAAATAATGGTAGGCCATTACCTAGCAACCCCTAACTGTATCACAGCAGGACATAGCCTGCCATATATGTGGAGGACAAAGGCAGGAACACAGGGCCATACTCACAATATTGCTGTTGCACACCCTGGAAATTTCTGGTGTTACAGGATTTGTTGCAACATACCCTTATGCAGGAATAAGACATCAGGAACACAAATGGATTTAGCCATGTACTGATAGCACACAACAAACATACTGCCAGTGTAATATCTGACACAGGACCTATGTGGGGACAGACAGCACATGCTAGGCATACCTCTGTCCAGAAAGATGATATGCCCACAGTAGTGAGCTATGCAGACAGAATGCATTCCAAGGTAAACTAGTATGTACACACAAATATACCCTGTAACACCAGTACTATACAAAGCATAACACAACTCTACTCACAGTCTGTCTGTAGTTCCTGATCATCCTACAAATATGTGGCTGCCCTGAGTGTGCAGATTCTCCTGTAAGAGGTATTGCTACCTGCTGTTTGTAACACTGATGCCCAGACACAGGAAGGATGTCCATCACACAAGAAATGTAAAGGGAACACACCCACATGATGGAGGGATTCATAGTGGGTGGTTGCCATGACAGTGGTAATTGGAAGTACAACACATGTGTAATCATATATATATTTGGCTATCTGGATAAGTATATGTACATATATTTCCACCATATATCCTGGACATGGAATGTAGCCCTACCCCAGCCCCTATAGTCCCACAGTCATAGTGCAAGGGGATGTCAGGTATGTATAGCAGGTAGATTAGTAGACTATTGCTACTGTCATTGGGATTGTCTTCACAGACATAGTGTATGTAGAAGGTCACATCTGCTTGTAACACGTGTGTCATTGGCTACTGACAGACATCCTAAGGACATCAGTGTAAAGTACCGCTGCTAGCATGTAATGCCCTTGTGTACTGCAGCAGAGTTATTGGCCAGTATATGTGGAAATTCTGACACACCCTGTACAGTCCAGAGGTATACACATAAGCCCTTAGTGCACAACATGTGTACCATGCCTGACAATATGGATGTAGGCAACCATGTAGATGGACATAACACATAACGACTGGTATACATTTGCCACCGTAGGTTATGCATTCACACACTCCTGTCTGGCTTGACACTGGTACAGGGGTGCCATGGCCACATACTACCCACTAGATGTTGACATACATCTGTACAGCATCCCACTGCTCTGTCTGACATACATGACTTTTAAGGGAGGCCCGGCAGCAGTACATCTGGCAGGTATCTGCACATGACATCTCACTGGGTAAGTGCACTAAGCTGCTAGGCATGTAACAATGCACTGTGCAGGCTACAGGCAGACTGGCTCAACACTGGCCTACATCTCCTATGGGGGAATGCACATGTACCTGCATATATAGCAGGCTCAACAGGCATGTCACAGCACAGGGTAAGATACACCTGTGTGAAAGTGCATAACCACGACCAACGTGAACACAGCCACAGCCTCATATGGTAAACTAGCATAATATGACAGTATATGGACTATCTATTCTACACCATCCTCATATGTGCCACTCACAGAATGACCCTACATATACTGGGCTGCTACACAGTTTGGTCTGATGGCTGTCTGTGGTATGGGACATGTGTGTGTGTGGCCCTACAAACATGTACGCCACTATGGTACCATACAGTAGGGCAGCATGTAACATCAGATAGGAGGGGATCTAGAACAATGACATCTACCACAGTCTGTACACAGGCTAAAGTACATTTTAACAATACACACACTGCTGACATTCGCCATAAGTACACAGACCTCAGTACTGTACAAACATCCACAGAATGTCCAGGTTGTGTCATGAAATATAACCCCTACTGTACATAACATGTGTAGCAGTCTGAGATATCACTGGCTTGTTATCAGATATGATGACACTAATTATGGTGTATGGCACATATGCACCGCTTCATGCAAGACACATGTAAAAAGGTTGACAGAGGTGTGGCTGAAAGCACATACACAGGGTCAATATTGACATGTTGCTGTGATAACCTCATACATTTACTGTTGTAATGGGGTTTGTTGCAGCATATGTCCTATGAGGGATTTGAAATCAGTAACTGTCATGGCCTTCACCATCTACAGAGTGCAATCCTTACACTACCTTCTGCAGTCCACAGATAGATGCTCTGTGGGTATCACATGAAACCAAAGGCACAACACTGCCCAGTCTGCAGATGACCCTGCAGACGGGGATTCCTCATAAACATGGAACTGACATGGCAGGTATTGCGACATGTACAACAGCCATATCCGCACAAACACTGTTAAACCAACATTACTCCAAATGCAGTATAGCAGCACTTACAGTCTGTAGTCAGCTCAGGCATGTCCCCCTCCTGTTTGTTGCCGTCTTTCCAAAGTGTATGTTGTTAGAGGTAAATCCCCAGTCCTTCTGAGATCCTGTTTGCCAAACAACAGATCTAGTTCCTGCTCACAGTGAATGAAAAGGACCAACACCACCATGATTTTCCTAGATATTGGAGTGTGTTTCCATGCAATTGGCTATGGGAATGTTACCACAGCTGTTCCACATGCAATCAGCTAGGGGAGGGCTTTAATTTGTGCAGCGGCCATCAGCTGATCATGAGCATCACTTAAAATACACATGCTGCTGCCTAAGCAAAGCAGATGTGGGTCTCCACATCCACCAGAGAGGGAGTGGAAGAGGCAGACAGAGGCAAATACATGTCAGGGAGGGGTAGGAGAGTAAAATCAAAGCATGTTTGTGTCACACACCTACTAGCACAGGATATAAAACCCCCAATGACTATGTAGTGCTATCACAGTTCAATGCAGTTATGGCTTGCACCACATGGATACCTGTTGTGGAGCATTCAGAGCATATATGTGATGGTGAGTGACATCTGCAAGGGATACGGTAGATATACAGTAGATGACATACACGTGGCTGTCTGCATGAATAGGTGCCAGTGTCAACACAGTCACACTCTCACAGAGATGCACACACATTGAAACACTTGGCAGGGCCAGGAGTACAACTCATCAGTAGTAGGATTGCCACAACACATCACTGTGCAGGTATCACATGCACCACACGGGTCATATGGAGGTTGTATGGGTAAAGATTATGAGGAGGTGTCAGACATCAGACAACATGCTTCTGTATGGCCATGGGGGTTGTGTGGATGTGGACATACTCACCATAAAACACACACTAACACAAACACTCAGGGTGCCAGTACTGACATGCACGTGTGCATATCTGCACGGGTGTGTGATGGTCAACTGTGCCAGCAGGCTATACAGGGGTAGGTGATTGGTATACCTTGGCATCAAGCCACATGACAACAGTCTGCATTGTGGCTCAGGGCTGTAGTTTCTGCATTTGCCCACAGAGGTGGGTATTGTATCCCCCATCCAGTCACCTGGGTGACTATTGTGTGTGGCCAATGCTGTGCATCGCTTGCCATGTATGTGTTCCTTATTCCATGACATGGATAGTGTCTAGGATGTGCACACCTCCCACATGCATGAACAGTGACATGTGGAACTGTAGCTGGGGTGTCTGGCCCATGTTGTGAACACAGCTTATCATCAGATGTGCCAGTCTTGCCCACCTGTGGCTGGAACTAGTAATGGGCAGCAGGTTTACCCTGCACCTACATTGATAGCATGCTAACAGCATTCCCTGATGTCAGTGGCATCTGTCAATAGAGGGCATGTTGTCAGACATGGTATGTCTGTTGTGGGTCACATGTGAAGGCACCACACGTGCTGCAGGTGTCCATTGGGAAACATGGGGGAGGTGCACTGTCTGCATGTACGTGCATATTGGACAGATGGGCAGGGGGACATGCCCTCTGTAGCCCACTGCTATCACTCCATAGTTACTATCAGTGGCCAATATGCAGTGTAATACCCGCATATTGGCTGTTGTCTAGGCATGTGTGTTTGCATGAGACATGGGTTGAGAGTGTGCTCTGAGTAATACTGGGGTTGCTAACTGTGATTGCCTGGCCTTGATGTCATATGTAAGGGTATGGCTTTGCACCTCAGCCTCTCAGCTATTTTACATCTGTTATCCCTGTATGGTTGACATTGTGATGTATAGTAGGGCCACCACATAAGAAATATGCAAATCCTGCTCTACATTGGCCACAGGTGTCACACACTCACAGCCACCTCTACACAGGATACGGGTTACACACACACACACACACACACACACACACACACACACACACACACACACACACACACACGCACACACACGCACACACACCTGTCATGTCTGGAAGTAGAACCCCTACCTAACTAGTTTATCATACTACAGCACTACGCTGTTACAGTATGTGCCATGGACATTACTGGGGTACTCCTTCCCCAAAGGTGCATTTCACAATGAATGATATCAGCAGGATTGCCAAAGTAGGGCATTTGAAATGTACTGTGAGTAACTAGCCTATAATGCATTGCTCTGTACACAGACATTGAAACACACATAAAACATCCAGAACTGCCCTGGGTGGAGATGGAACCCTACCAGAGTTCTAACTCACAATTCAACAGTATACGATTACCAGAAGCACTACAGAGATTACTGGGCTACAACCTTCCCAGAGGTGTATTTCTAGGTGGGTGACATCATCAGCCTTTTATAAAGTTGAGTATATGAATTGTAATGAGTGTAAGTACCCTAAAAAGCATTGTTTTATACACAGTCAGAGACAGACAGACACACACACACACACACACACACACACACACACACACAATTGCCAAGTCTGGGGTTAGAACACCTCCATAACTACTTTATCACACTACAGCAGTACGCAGTTACAGCACACACTACGGAGATTACTGGGCCACAACCTTCCCAAAGGTGTATTTCTAGGTGATTGACATCAGCAGCCTTGACAAAGTTAGGTATATGAATTGTAAGGAGTATGAGTACCCTAAAAAGCATTGTTTTCTACTCAGTCAGTTACAGGCAGACACGCACACACTGACTCACACACAGTTGCCCAGTCTGGGGTTAGAACGCCTATGTAACTACTTTATCACACTACAGCAGTACGCAGTTACAGGACATGCTACAGAGATTACTGGGCAACAACCTTTCCAGAGGTGTATTTCTAGGCAGGTGACATCAGCAGCCTTGACAAAGTTGGGTATATAAATTGTAAGGAGTGTGAGTACCCTATAAAGCATTTCTCCCTACACAGTCAGAGACAGACAGACATGCACACAAACAGACACACAGACACACACTCACACACACAGTTACCAAGTCTGGGGTTAGAATGCCTACCTAACTAGTTTATTACACTACAGCAGTACACAGTTATGGGACGTGCCATGGAGATTACTAGGTTACAGTTCTCCCAAAAGTGTATTTCATATTGGATGACCTCAGCAGGCTTGTCATAGTAGGGATATGGGGAGGGCGGTGTGTACAAGGATCATAACCTATTCATCTAGGGGTTGACACCCCACACGCAGGCACACATGGGGTCATATGTCACAGGTACGTGTATACAGCTACTAGATGACTAGTTCCTTGTATAGTCATATTGCACAGCTGGCACGTGCAACACATAGTCTGTAATGCTGACAGATACTGGTGGCTATTATCTGCAGTGGATGACATCTGCAGCTCATCTGTTTGGGGCCCTTTGGCTGTGTGCTGGGTGGGACAGGCCTGGATGGCTCCTTGTCATGGTCACCCTCTTCCACACATCTATGTCCATCTACCTTTGGCTTATTATAGTGTATTGTCCTTACATATATGTCTGTATTCCTATCCACTGTGTGTGCAAAGCAGGAGTGGTGCATACTGACATGTGTCTGCACTAAAAACTGTGGCTGCCAGCTATGTCCAGTCCATTGGTGTTTGCAGACGTGGCCTTAATGTGTTTACGTGTGCGAGCAATGCCAGTATGACCTTTCAGTATGTTGTTGACTGCCATTGCCTTCATTTCTCTAAGTGTGTGAGCATGTCAAGTATGCCCTTCTGGATAGAATGCATGGATCAATACTAGGTAGTTTGTACTCCAGTGCAGGCCTTTGTGTTTTACACCTACAGGTAGCAAGGTGTTTATGCTGGGCATCCGATGATCATTTGGCAATATGGGGACAAACTGTGCAGGGGATAGTGTGTACTACACGTGATTGTGTCTGTGCTGCTTCAGCTGCATGGTATCACTGTTAGAAGGGATATTCAGGCATGTGTACTGTTATACACAGTGTTGTCTGTCTTCATGTACTGTCAGGTGGGCATTCTTGCTTACAGTGCTGTCTTGGGGGAAAAGGGTGACTGCAGCTGTGTCCGTTATTGTGGGCAGTCACCTACGTATTCATGATATGTTATGCCATTCTGGAGGGGGAGCTGCAGACACTAGCTGCTGTGTCTGTGTATCCAGTTCAGCACCTTGGTAGAGTGCTGGGGGTGGATACCATACTTGTACACCCATTGACAAAACAGTATGGTCTTATCTTGCTGTGGCAATGCCTCACAGCTGTACAGATTTGCAGGGGTTGCCCAGAGACAGGGGCCATGGGTCAGGACATTACCCTACTGTGGTGTATGGGCATATGTGTAGGCACCCATTCATGTATTTTCAGCCAGAGATAGTGTGGGCACACAACTTGGTGTCAGACCCTTATCAGTCCATGCTGGCCATGCTTCCACCCCCCTCTGTTATTGTAACCTCTTCCATACATTATGCAGCCATTGTCTGATACTTCCCCTAAGGGTATCACCCCATCACAGGTGTGTGTTAGTGGTGGTCCACATTTCACGCAGTGGGTCATGGTGGACATGTTGCTGTGGTTTGTCCACATGGCCTTGCATATGGCTTATGTGGAGTGTGTTATGTTGTTTTGTGGGTGTCCATGAATTAACATTCATTTGCAGTACGTGTGAGACACAGGCCTTTGGAAGAGGCCTGTGGGGCATTAGGTTGCTGCGGGCCACCTGTGGCAGGCTGTTGCTTTTTGACAGGCCTACAGTTGCAGACCACCATACAGTATATTCCCCTGGGGTGACAGGGTAGGTGTGATGGGTGCTCATACACATTGCTTCTATCAGTCTTGATCAGATGGTGTGGATGATGGCAGGGTACTACATACAGCTAGGGACACACCTGCATGAGACACCTGCACTGCATGCTGCATTCTTCCACTATTGCCATGTGCAAGAGGGGTCATACTGTACCCATTCCCCACAGCAGGAATATGACCAGTGAGGTACCTGTGTGTGGTGCTTGCATGAACTGGGTGCATGTGTGCTATGGACACTACTTGCATCTGACACACAGATATGCATGAGCCATTCCAGGTATGCTGGCATGTGCAGGTACACCAGCTGTTTCCCAATACATCAGTCCTTCCTGCATTGTGATCTGCAATTGTTTGAGTGGCCATCACCAGTATCTCCTACTATGGGACTGGTTGCTGTGACGCTTACCTGTATGTACAATTCCAAGGGTGTCTCTATACAATGTATACTGTATGTCTTGGGTACTTCCCCCTGTGTACTGCTTGTATATCTAGCCCAACAGCCATGCCATGTCAGTGTTTCAGACACACACCATGCTAACATACACAGACCTGCATATTGTGCACATGCTACAACCTATTCTGCTACCTTGGCCACCTCTAGGCATCTCTGCTCCACTCGTATTATACCTACTTATGCATGTTACTACATTTCTACACTGGATTGGGAGGGCAAACTGTTACTACATTTCTAGGCTGGAATGGAGGTGGGGCACACCTGTTTCTACATGTCTACATGGGAGTGCTGGGGCACACCTGACTGCCATTACATTCCTATGTAGGATGGGTGGAGCACATGCCACATGTAGACATTTGCTATGACTGTACTGGTATGTCATGCACTCCTTTTCATTCTGTATTGCTACCTATCATGCTGTCCAGAGGCACACCTGTGTACTACAGATCGTGGCTTTGATTGCTCTACATACTATTGTCTGACATCCCACCCTTCAGACCTGGCATCCCACTGCCTTCTCTTCTGTGGTTTATCTGTGTAGGCCTGGGGGTGGGGTTAACCCTAGCCATCATTCTGGGGCCATGTCACAGGCCCTGTTTGGGTTTGTGTCCAACTGCCCTGCTGGCTGCAACTGTTGTTGGGCACGTGAACCATTCTGCCTGGCCTGTGGGGGTCATATGGTCACACATTTCACACAGCACATTTCTGCAGTGGTTTATGTCACCCTGTGTAGTACTGGCTACTCTGGTGTTTCCAGTATGTGTTACACATGTCAGGGTGCCATTATGGGCGTCTACTGTCTGTTGTCGTAACATTCAGCCACCCAATTCCCTTGCATGCTCACATCCATACCATAGCTATAGGTGACAAAACATTCTACTCTATTTGGCAATTGGTAGGTTGATTGACTTCCTTTGTGGGTGTGCCACACTTGCGGATGGTGCTGGAGGGCTGCCTATGTCAGATGCACATAGTATGCTCCCTATACATGGTTGAGCACAGGTGGTGTAATTTTTGGCATCCCTTTTACTTCATGTGCGAGTTGGAGAGAGGTGTCATTCCCTGGGACCCTACTGTGTCAATGCATGTACTATGCGTTGCCTCTTTGCCAAGGCCAGGGCATACTGGGCATGCCTCCTTCTGCCTACTGGGGCAGGCTCATGTTCTTCCTTCTCTGGGTCACTCTGTGCAGGCCTTGGCATTGGTGGCGGGCTGTGTGGCCATGCCCCATGCTGTTCCTGTTGCAGCTGTTTCCACAGGATCACATTGTGTAAGATCACAAGTACCATAACTATTTGGGTACATGTAGCTGGTGAATACTGCAAGGCTCCACCAGATGTGTCCAGACACCAGAACCATGACCTTAGTATCCCAAGCACATGCTCTATTATATGCCTGGACTGTGCGTGTGCCTCATTATGGTGTTGTTGTCTAGGTGTGTGTGCATTTCTGATGGGAGTCATCAACCACAGCTCCAGTGTGTACCCAGCATCCCCTACTAGATGACCATAGGGGATGTCCCCATTGGCAAATCTCTGGTACAGCTGTGTCAGATGCCATATGTGGGAATGATCATAGCTTCCAGGGCAGCCAGCACACACACTCATTATAATGCCCTGGGCATCATATATGACCTGGCAGTTGATAGAGAAGATGTCCCTGCAGTTGATGTAGGCCCTACCCTGCTCACCGGGTGGTTCTTTAATGCATATGTGCATGCAGTCTGTAGCACCCACTACCCCAGGGTATTCTGCTATTTGGTGGAAGAGATGCATATTGCTGGTCAACACCTCACGGGTGTTGAGGAAATATACTTGCTCACTGGCATGTGCTGACATGACATCCAGGAACTGGTGGAATACTCTGGATGCTGATGCCTGTGAGATCCCCATGTTATCCCCAGTTGTGCTTTGGGAGGTACCTGTGGTTAGTATACCTAGGCCTAAACATACCTAGGTATCCACTGGGATGGGTTCCCCTCGTTCAGTTTGGTGTGTCAGGTGTGGCCGGCACAGTTCTACTACTTGCTGTCGAAGGTCTCTGTCCATTCTATAGCACTCCAGAATCTCCAGCTCATGTAGCCCCTGGTAGGTTATATTGGGTCTGTACACTCTTCTCTGTCTCCTCACTGTGGGTTGTTCAGCAGCATGCACATCCTCACTACCCTCAGCCTCTTGCACATGTTCTTCTATGTTGCCTGCAGCAGCCCTTCTCATTTTGTAGGTCTGTTTGTTAAAAATTCCCCGCTTGTATACACTGGTAGTGTAGAGTTGGGAAAAACCAGTGGGGATGGTGTTTGCTTAGTTTATAGTAGTGTTCTGGGCTGGGCTGCTGCCTGTGTAATTGGTTGCTTCTGATACATTTCACCTGCCAGATTTGCTAGTTCTCCTTCATTACCTTCCTAAAGCTGATTTCCCTTCCCATTGCCCTTCTGTTTGGGCCCAGGGCCACGCCACACAAACAGAATACTCGGATGTGCACACTGCTGCTGTTTCCTGGTTTAACTTCTTTTTTCTTCCTGTACATCCCAGTGCGCGGTGCACACACCCACTTACGCTTTGTAAAGAGAGCTGGGCAGGTTTAGACCCACCCCTTAGGATTTCTGTGCTAAGCTGGGAGCATACCCATGCCACTGGGCTCCAATCCATGTACAGTATGCCTGACAGACCCACCCATGATGTCACTTACCTCCTAGTCTTGCACTCAGCTATTCATATTCTTACACTGTTGGGACCTGCCTCACATGCTGGGGAAAACCGGGATTCACTATCCTTCCCCTCATTTGCATAAGATTGCCTGCTAATGCATGGTTACATGTGTCACACTGTGCCTCCCCCCTTAGGAACCACTATTTACTGGCCAGGTTATCTTTTGCCTGCCATTGACTAACATGGTGGAATTCTGATTTTAGTTAGACTGCTTTTTTTAGGTTTATTTTCTTATTTCTCCACTGATCCTGTTTGCGTGCCGCTGCCCTAGGCTTCAACAGCCGTGATTGGTGGACATATAATAAAAGTTGTATTTTTTACATTTTGCATTGTTTGCAATGCCTGTGGCCTTCTACTTGGCCATTGGCATGCTTCCTCAATGTTATGCAGCCTTTATTTGGGGCTGTCATGTCCCCGTATTGAATTTTGCAGTACCGTACTCGGTTACTAACCGAGTACATTTCTGGATATTACACTAGTCCTGCATGCCCTGATTCCTGCTTCCTGGAAGGCAGATTTACCTCATTTGCATGTTTTTCAACTGCAAATGGGGTAATTTGCATATAGGGCTGGGGACATGCAGCATTAGTGCTACAGCGCTTGTGCACATCAGACGTGGATCTCTCAGCCACCATATTGGCAAAATTTCATCTTACACTAATCATGCATGCCATGCAAGCTTTTAAGAATCTGGGGATTATCTAAATTTCAGCAATGTGATTTGATATGGTCTCTGCACCTGCAGAGATTAGTATTTATTTTAAGATAATTGCCATTTCTGCTGCCTTAAGATGTTACTGGCATAACCTTGTGTGTACTTCTCTTGTTTCACTACTCATGCATATAGATGTTACAGCACAAATTCTAGTGTTGACATATTGCTACTTTTTCTAATGCCAAGCAATACATACTCTCTTGCTAAATAAATTATATTATACTTTCCTCTATAGGTGTAACGTTCTTTGTAGGCATCTTTTTTTAATTTCTCCAAGTCTTTTGGATTTCTAATATCACAATGGCAATGGACTCCACTCTTAAATCAAAATATGATTAACCTTCATGAAATTAGTATTGTTTCAGTCATTGATGTCAGCCAGAGGTTCTCTTTGCAGCACCTGCAATCTGCCCAGTAATGACACCTGCAATTTGTATGCTGTTACATGTATCAGTAGCATATGTAAGTATGATTGTAAATTCCATTTTTGTAAGACCCATTGCTCCTACTACTATTAGAGCTGTCTGGGTATCCTTCTTCCACATTGCACTTGTTTCTGTCTGCAAATCCTAGCATTTTATGGCTTTTTGTCAATCTATACATAAGACAGAATAGTCACTGGGTATAGCAATTTCAACAATCAATGCTAATTTTGTCTTCTTTTCATGAGCTACTATATCTGGTTTTCTCACATCTATTTTTTGAACTTTTGGTAATGGGTGATCCCATGTGATGCAGACTTCATTATTTTCTGTAATGCTTTGTGGCTCATGTTTCCAGCGTTTTGCATCTACTTCAATATTATAATGTTTGACTGTCTTGCCATGTTATTATGCCTTTCAGAATACAGTCCTTCTGCCATTAGTATATCACAACCAGCAACAAGATGTGTGACTGTTTCCAACTCTGTTTACAAAACCTACATTTGTCTGTTTATCCCACATATTCAATAGAGTTTTTAAACCGATGTGTACATAGACCATTATCTTGGGCCACCAATACTAACTTTCATCTTTTTGTTTAAATTTACCTCTCCTTAATCATTCCTATGTTCAACCCTCAACATGAGGTTGTTTCAAGAGTTTCCTATAGTTGCAACCATATTTATGCATTTCCCACATCTTGCCTTCTCATTTGATCCTTCACCTTATATTCTTTCTTTGGTTTTATGGCACATTCAGTTGCTACCTGATTTTTATCTATTTACTAAGCAGGGAAGTCATCTTAGACTTATTCTTCTCATGTTTCAAAACATTCACTACATTTGAGTCCTGTAAGTTCAGCAGATATGTATGTAGTCCCATGATTGCAGATCTATACATGTAATCAATTTTGAGGAGGCCCGTATCTCCTTCAGAATGGGGAATATATAGTCTTGGTGTACACTGATTTCTATAAATCATTTGATGAGCGTGAAGCATCCTTCTTGTTTTCCTATCTAATCTATCCAACACCTGTTGGGGCCAGTCAGTCCCTCTTAAACTGTAAGTTAGGACAGGAAGAACAAACTGGTTTCTAGCTTGGACTTTGTCCCTAGATGTCAATGCTGTTTTTAGTATTAATTTTAGTCTTCTAAAATATTCCTTACTAAGTTTTATTTACATTTGTTCATGTTTTATTGTTGATCCTTCATCAGTTCCCAAATATTTATACCCTCCGTCCTGCTGAAGTTCCTTTATATCACATTCCTGTCTCAGACTGATATTTTCTTGGTGCTGTGGCTTTCCAGCTTTAAAGGTTGATTTTGCACAGTTCGCAAGACCAAATGACATTCTTATATCATCTGAAAATTTTAACCACTTGCCTTTGTGCTTTCAGTTCCTCATCTAGTAGGCACCTTTGGGAAGGCTTTTTCTCTGTCCGGAGAAACAAAACTCACATTGAAATATGAAATACAGGAACCTTGGTTGAGTAATTGAGTTGATTAGTTGAGTGTAAACTGGTGAAGGGCAGTCCTCTACCAAAAACACAATCATGAGCAAACTGGACAAAATTATTTTGCTCTGACGGCACAGCACCCGTAAGTCCTAAATTGTGGATACTGCTCTAACCTACTTAATGCATCTGATTCCAGGGTCACTTCACCATGTGGGAATGGGGAATCTCCCCTTAAAGGTTTTTTGTTGGTCACTTTTAGCTGATATGTAACTTCAGCCTGGTAACATTCAGCCAAGCAGCTGTCCTTGAAGTATTATTCCTGTCTGAAGTTCTGCCCAATTCTTTACAACAATGCAGAATATTAGGTTGTCAAGAAATTCAAGGGTGCTTTTATTTAAATTAAAATGCAGGGTTCATATTAGCTTCATTAGTACTTCATTTGAATGGATTCTCAATCTATTTTATTGATTCTGAGAAAAGAGGTTTGTAAATATACAAGTTAATACTTTCAGAATTATTTCCATTTATTTCCAAATGTGTGTGTGGTATATATACTAACTTTTTTATACAACTGGCCTCTGGTCTTTTTTCAGCTGTGCCTTAAAGACATTTGCACATAGGCCTACTTATTGTGGATATAATCATTAGATGATTGTATTGACTTCTCTGGGATATCATTTCACTTATCAGTGGTGAGTTACTTTGCTGTGCATTATACCTGACTATACGATGAGCTCAGCGAAGCACTTGTGTTGACATTTATGATTTTACATGGAAGACTTGCATTGCTGCCTCATGTATTAAACTGCTACACATAACGCATCACAAGTTCATTGATTAAACAGACTGGGCAAGATATTAGGAAGAGAGTCATTTGTTGCTAGGGATAAAATTCTGGGATTTCAGCTGAACTAAAGGCAGATGCAGAAGAGAGCATGGATCTGCTAGAAAATAATGCATTTGTTTCCCCATCTATTCTAACCAAGTATACCATCCTCACTAAAATTATGATTGAGTAAATTCTTTGGGAAATATTCTACCTGATTAACAAAATGCAATAAGAAAAGTAATTATTTGAGTAATAATAATCTGAATGTTAGGTAATTCCTATAACACAATTAAAATCATGAAATTAAGATAACTTAAAAATCATTCTTTCATTTTGCTAGTAACAATGAAAACTGTCTCGGCTGACTTATCACTGGATATTTCTCAGTATCCATTTCTTATACAGATGTACAGATTCTATGCATTGTAGTCCTATAAAACAAATAAACACATTGCTATCATTAAGTCATTCTCAATGTGTTACAAAATCCTCCATACATTACAGTAGTTAGTGCTGGAAAGAAATATTTTCTTCTGAAGACACACGGAAGTCAAATTACTTAAATGTCAGAACTAGCAATTAATGTTGATATGGGATTATAAGTAGTTAATTTGTTAATATTAGAAACTCATATATGAACAATCTGTTTTACTGAATTAAGCCACATGTGCCAATGTACTTCCATGTAGAATTTTCAGACTATCTCTATAATTGTGAAGAGAGCGTATCATTTTCCCCAAGTCCTCACATAAGTGTAAATAGTGCTAATGAAGCAGATAGTTTCCTTCACAGCATGTGGTGTCTGCTCATTCATTAGTCAATGCCACATGCTGCTAAATGTCACAAAACCAGAGACAGCCAGCATTTCCCCAGACTCTCTTTTTTCCTTAACTATAAATTTGCTTGACAAGTCATGTATAGCAGCAGTTCTGTTCCTTTAATTAAAGGCAGCAGCATGGTTACAGTGTTATTTCCCATGTAGTTATTCTTAGACGACAAGACATATTTTTGCCATGTATTTTGTAATGAGTGAGACTTTTGACCTTTGCTATTCTGTCCACTAAACAATATATATATATATATATATATATATATATATATATATATATATATATATATATATATATATATTTTTTTTAATAGATGTAAGTTATACAATATTATCAGTGTTGTACGCCATAAAAACAAAATGGCAAAAAAAGATATCAGAAATGAATATGAAAAGGTTTAATTTATTGCTGTATTTTCTAATAAAGCAATACTAAAGTGGATTCAAACAGAGTGTGAAGTTTTAGACACTTGTTAAAAATCATAGCACACTGTGAACAAATATGCTTGGTAGGGTTATTACTTTTCATTCCTTATTATTTTCATCTTTCTGGTTAAGCATTAACATTTTCTTTGTTTAGATTGCATTACTAGTGTGCTGAACAGTATAACAGAATGTGAACTCTATGCAAAATCTGCAACTGCCTATATTGATGGGGTCATAATTTAAAATGGTCTGAGGGCCAATCCATGAACCTGGTCTACAAAGAGAATAAATAAAATTATTGGTCTGTATCGACTAAAAGGAAGTGAAAGAAGAAAACTTATGAACAAAGCCTTAGGAAATAAATATCACTTTGCACTTGCTCCAAAGAGAAGAAGGGCGTGAAATGACTGCTGATGAAGATGGTGAAGGACAGAAGAGAATAAATGAAGAAGCCGAGGACGTACCAGTGGCAGAATAGATTCATGTGTGCTCAGGATGAACACAGAGATTCGATGTCGACATTCCATAATATGTGAAAGTATATTGGGGCATTGTCTTGGGTGGCATAGGTTACACAGGAATTTGATAGTCTGTTCTCCTTTGCTCTATGACGCTTATGTTGTGAGGATTACGTAGTGGCCAGAGGATGTAAAATGGTGATTCAGTTGAATTGTTGGTAGACATTGTAATTAAAGCTTAGAGGGCTAGCTGTAAATAAACAGAAGATAGATTGTGAGAAGAGGCAAATTAGAAAGAGTCTGTTGAAAATTTCATGGATATTTATTGGACTCTGATCAGATATAATGGTGACCAAAGGTCATCAAAGACTGCATATTGACTTTGCTTTAATATTTTGCAGTGTATAACATGTTATAAATTCTTTTAAAAATGTTTTAATATCTGCTGGAATATCTTGTATTATTAACATGCAGTTTAAATTGTGTAATACAAAGATAAACTCTGTAGCGTATAGCCATACCATGAGTATGTCAAACAAATGATTCAAAACTTTCTGAGATAAAGAGGAAAGATAATCATTACTGATACCAAGGAAGAGAGTGCCAAACAAACTATGGATGATGCAGGCTTATAGTCATCTTTAGGCATGACTGCATCTCAAAAAGTCTTTGACTTATGTAAAGGATTCCACTATGAAATGCCAAAATACAAAACCTTTTAAATAAGAAAGTGTTTTTTCCCCCAGAGGTCAAATACTCCACACTACCTCAAACGTATATATGCTGTCTCCATCATTTAATCCAACTGAATAAGAGAAAGATCTCACAAAAGTAGGTAATCACTTGTAGCACACACACATAGAAATTGCACAGTGGTGGTGATTTCATACGGAAAACACAGATTGACTCTATGTTTCTCAGTGTGCCTTGGATGTCTGAAGCTGAGGGACAATCTCTTCAGTGACCTGTTGAAATACTTATGTAAAAAACTATTAGAAGGTTCCCTGTTGCACTTGGAATTGATATACACAAATGCAAGTTATTTCAACAGTTTTGATATTTCTACTCTTTTGCGTGCAAGTAAAAATGTTCATCAAAGAGGAGGAATGATGATTAGAAAGAATGATAGCAGGATGAGTATATGGAAGAAAGGGAGATACTAGAGAATGGAGTAAAAAATCCAACAAGCAGAAGTAAGATGAGGCAACACCGGGCTATCATAAAACCAGCAACAGTTTATTCAGGAAACAGGCACAGGCAAAGGCATAAGTGCTTCTGCAGTATTACGACTGCTTCATCAGATGCATAAAATCTACATAATTCAATGCACATTAAATAACAAAGTGAAAAAATCACATGACATCCTAATAAAACTCTTAAAGAGATAACATTTTAAATATATACAATACTAATAGTAAACATGTATAAAAAAGAATGAATGTCTATAAAAGGTAGGGGGTTAAAAGGGAGTTTGTTAAAACCCCCTTCTTATTTAAAAAGAGGACGTGCTTTCAGCATTGGTTTCAATGGTACTTTATAATTAAGTCCGGGCCCTGTATCTGCTCTTAATCTAATAATCCATTTGCTTTCTAAGCACTCTGTTCATTTCTAATATCATCTCCCCTGAGACTTCCCTGCACCATATCTATAACTTGAAACCTAAATACATGCTCTGGGAAGTGGCTGCTACATGTTTAGCTAATGCATTCCTATTCCATTCTTATATCATTCAGATGTTCTCTTACCCTTTCTTTCAGTCTTCTGTCTGCTTTACCTACATAAAATTTACTGCAGGTTTTACACACTGCTAGGCAAACCACATAACTGCTGTTACAAGTTGCCTCCACTGAAAATGTATAGACCTTGTGCTGGTCTGGATGAAAAAAATTCACCTGCTTGATCTATATAACTGCAAAAACTGCAGTTATAAAAAGGTCTAGTATTATTTTTATTTTTATGAGAATCATGTCGTTGTTTCCTACTATCATACCCCATAAGACACTTGGGGTAACATAGCAGCTGTCCTGAGTCAATGGCATAAACTTTATTTAGACCTCAGTTACAAGTATATGAGGTTATTAATAGACTTTGCAGTTAAAGAAGAAACAGACTTATGAAGTGAAATAGAAAAAGTCCATGCATTATATGATAGCTTCTCGAGGGACATGGTTGACAGAATGTTTCAAGGTGTATTTGATGCTTTGAACTACTATGAGCAGAAACTGTTACTTGTGAAAGTGAAAAACTGATTAGAGACTCTAATGACTTTATAAAGGGGCAGGTTGTTGCCTGGCTGAGAGCTGAAGGTTCCAGTGCAGCAACAAGTAATCCAAACAAACAAAATCAGGCCACACCTATTGTTGCCGCAGCAACAGGAGCTACTGAAGTGACTTCTGCATGCAATGCTACTGCAGTAACAGGAGCTACTGAAGTGATGTCTACATGTGAGGAAGTCTCCAGTGATGTCACAATTCACCAAAATGTACTCCCTAGTAGTACACAACTAGGAGCAAAAAGGCAAAATTTAACTGTTATGGTAGAGGTGCATTCCTCTGCTAATGGACTTGGGGTGAAGGAAAATCAAGTGAGAATTTAGAATTAAATTTGTCTCTGCCTATTATACAACAGATGACAGAAAATAGGTTGCATTCTACAAGCAGGAATAGATACAAATGGAAATTGCCTCATGAGTTACTGTTCCAGCATAAAAAAAGTTTTAGAAAATGTCTTAATACATAATTTGTCAAGTAAAATTTTATCAATAGATGAATGTAATGTTTTACAAAAGGGTTTAACATCTGTATTAAGTAAGGGGGATGCTATTACAGAAGTTATCACTAATTTGAAAATGTTTACATGAAACGTAATGTTGAAACTGAATTTTCATAATAATAATGATTCTTCTAGTAGTACATTTTCTCAATTTAGAAGACCACTTATGTGTATACCTGTGCTACACCCTCTTGAAGGAGCATTTGAAAAGTTATGTGTTAATGATGTTTACAAACATTGTGAAAGTAAGAAAATTAATTTTTGGAATATGTCTTTTAATGACAGACAGACAGACCATGTTGAATTTAATGAGCGATGATAGTATAGTAATTCATCCTGCAGATAAGGGGGGATCCATATTGTTGATGGATTCTGACTGGTACAAAGATAGGGTGAAACAGATGTTAAATAATGTTAAGTTTTATAGAAAGGTTAGTATGTTTGACATATTAAGGATGGTTGATGCACTGAAAACTGAGCTGAAGAATATGTTAAGAAATAAAATGTTGGATTAAGGGTTATTTGACTATTTTTATATGGAACATCCTAAAATCCCACTTATACAGGGTCTCCCAAAAATACACAAGAATCCTACTAGTCCACAGATGAGGCCCATAGTGGCAGGACAAAAGTGGTATACCAAAGCAATGTCTATTCTTGTGGAGAAAAATTTAAGACCACTTATTAAGTGTAACACGCACATCTTGCAGGACTCTAGACAATTTTATGTGATTTGTATGATTTTACTAAGGCTGTTTTTGAAAAAGGTGCATGGTATTTGGTTACATTTGATGTACAGTCCTTATTCACTGTAATACCAAATACTATATGTATAGAGTGGGTTAAAAATTTTACATGAACAGAACTGTTTTTCAACTGAGAAGGTTGAAATGCTATGTGCTTTGGTTAGGATGATTCTATATAATAATGTCTTCCTTTTTGATAAGGATTACTACCTGCAGATATATGGCTTAGCTATGGGCACATCATGTGCCAATAGCTATGCCAGTATTATCATGCTTGTATGGGAGATGGCACATCTATTAGGTAGCATATTAGGCAAATGTAATTTTCTACAGAAGATTCATGGATGACCTGTTTTTCATATGGGAAGCCACTACTAAGGAATTGTCAGATTTTTATAATTATATTAATACAAGCAGAAGCTTTTTTAAAGTTTTTGATGACTTGTTCAGATTGAGAGGTTAGTTTTCTGGATGTGTTAGTTAAGGTAAAGGAAGATGGGGCAATAGATAGTATGACATATAGAATACCTCTTACAAGAATGCTTACTTGCATCGAAGTAGTATGCACCCATGTTTTACTTTTAATAATGTGGTGAAATGCCAAGCTATAAGAACACCACAAGTTAATGCTAGTGAGGAAATTTTAAGAAAGAACTGAGAGATCTAGAAGAAAGGTTTGTAGCAAGGGGGGTATGATGAAAGGAAAGTATCTAATAAGCTTGTTGAAGTAATACAAAGAAGAGGAAATGCAGAAAGGCATTATGTTTCCTCAGATCCACCTGCATGTATGGATAAGGTAGGTGAACTTAGGTACAGGGTACCTGTAACATATTCTAAGCACTCTAAAGGTGTAGTTGACATTATTAAAACACATTGGTGTTATGACCACAAGTACAGAATTGAAACCGGTGAATGTCCCAGCATAATTTATAAGAAAAATAAATCTTCAGGTCATCTGCTGTGTTACCCCAAGTGTCTTATGGGGCATGATAGCAGGAAACAACATGATTCTTAAAAAATAAAAATAATACTAGACCTTGTTAAAACTACAGTTTTTGCAGTTATATAGATCAAGCAGGTGATTTTTTTTACTAGGACTAGCACAAGGTCTATACATTTTCAGTGCAGACAGCTTGTAACAAGAGTCATGTGGTTTACCTAGCAATATGTAAAACCTGCAGTAAATTTTATGTAGGTAAAATGGACAAAAAACTGAAAGAAAGGGTAAGAGAACATCTGAATGATATAAGAAATATTCTGGTTAGGAATGCATTAGCTAAACATGTAGCAGACACTTCCCCAGAGCATGTATTTAGGTTTCAAGTTATAGATATGGTGCAGGGAAGTCTCAGGGGACATGATATTAGAAATTACATAGAGTGCTTAGAAAACAAATGGATTATTAGATTAAGAGCAGATACAGGCTCAAGACTTAATGATAAAGTACCATTGAAACCAATGCTGAAGGCATGTCCTCTTTTTAAATAAGAAGGGAGTTTTAACAAACTCCCTTTTAACACCCCACCTTTTATACACATTCATTTTTTTATACATGTTACTATTAGTACTGCATATATTTAAAATGTTATCTCAAGAGTTTTACTAGGATGTCATGTGATTTTTTTCACTTTGTTATTTAATGGACATTGAATTAGATAGATTGTATGCATCTGATGAAGCAGTTGTAATACTGTGAACACGCTTATGCCTTTGCCTGTGGGTGTTTCCTGAATAAACTGTTGCTGGTTTTATGATAGCCTAGTGTTGCTTCATCTTACTTCTGCTTGTTGGATTTATTTTTTGGTTCAAGAAGCATTCATTCAGCACACACTGGTATTATTGGACATTTGCATTTGAGTAAAACAAATGTATAGGAGGGTAAGGGGACAAAGAGTGAGCACCAAGGGGAGTATAAGGGTTTGGTTTGGCTTTGAGTGGATACTCAGAGGTCTACTTTGCCCAAGAGAATAACCTATGTGGCATAAGTCTGTTACTGCCCATGGGAAAATGGATATACTGGCAGGTGTTGCTAAAAGGCTATTAGTGTATTTAAGTTCATAGGAAAGGGTTTAGAGAGTAGTCACACAGAATGTGGTGAAAGTTAATAGTTCAATAAAGGAGGTACAAGTCTGGCAAAGTTGATAATGGATGGTATGCATATACAGTGTTTGCAGAAGTTTTATTTGTGCAAATGGGGGTAGGGAAAATGTAAACAGCATATTGATGGTTTGAGGTAAATTGTGCTCATTATGAAAGAAGAAGGGAACAGTCTCAGTGATGTGGAAAGGAAAGAATTAGGTGGAATTTAGAAGAATGTGAGATGGAGAATGGTAATGCGTGATATGTCACTGGGTATTGAAACAGAAAGGCACAGAGATAGTTTCATATTATGCACTGTACAGAGAAGATAAGGTACCAATGAAGTGATATATTGTTTTCATCTAAAAAGATAAAGAGGAATATGTGAAGAATTGCTTGAAAAGGAAATTTAATGTAGTTTTGAATCAATAGTTGGACCAATTGTATGGTGTGGTTTGGTATGACATGTCATGGTATGGTATTATACATGTTAAGGAAAGAATCAGAAGGCTATACAGTGAGGACTAAATAGACCTCAGGTAGTATGCATCTAGAGTGAAAATGTAGCTTGTAGAGGCATTTGTGTTTAGCAGAAATTAATTTAAAAAAGTCAGTAAGATAGACAGGATCTTGGTAGATGAGTTAACAGTGATTTAGGTAGAAGAGTTCTATATTTTGGAGGGAAGTATTTTCAACAATAGTGTGGTGTGATGACATGGAAGTAGGCCTCAGAAGATGGTAAAGGATTGGAGATGGAATTCAGGAAATAGAGAAGGATGGCAAAGTTAAACTACTTGTAAGGAATAGCAAGAAAGATAACATAAGCATGAATGAAGATAGAAGAACAAAAAGAAAAGAATGTGAGGAGGTTAAAGTGATCTGGAGGCCAAAAATAGTGGATTTTAGATGATGGTTAACAGAGAAAGGATGAAAAGCTTAGACAACTGGAAAAGGAGATTGGACAAACTGCAGGTTAAACATTATGAGGGTTAAAGTGAAAGTGCATAAGGATTAAAGTAGTACAAGAGTAATTAAGAGCTATAGAAGATGAATAGACAAAATCAGCACTGGAGAGAGTAGGAGTGTTGTATAGGTGTAGCTGACATAAAGAGGTGAAGTTGTTAGAATGGAAAATGAAAAAGCAAAAGAAACTTGGATGAATTGAAAGGGTAACAGCTAAAAATAGGGCAAGGGGGTCACAAATTGGGAGCAATTATGGTATTCTGAGATATTTACAGAAAGCTTTCAGGAAGGTGAAGGTGGATGGTAGTGAGCTTTGTAAATAGAGTGGTGCAGAATTAGAGGTGGGTGAATGATAAAGGTTTAATAAGTTGATTGGTATGGGCAAGGTTATTGCAGTGACCAGGCCTGTAGAAGAGGACAGCAGGAGGCCCATACAGGTTACCATTTTTATAACTTGTTGGGCTTAGAGTGGGAGACAGTTTAGTTACTATATTTAATGAGACTTTTGATTTGAGGAAGATTACAAGGTAAATGAATACAACAAGGATATTGATTATATATATATATATATATATATATATACACACACACACACACACACACACATATATATACAAACAGTATGCAAAATATATAAGTCTGTACTGATGGAGCTCTAGTTTATTAAAAGGATGCCAAAAAATTTTGAGAAAATGTATTTGAGTACCACCTTTTGCAGGACTGTAAACAAATGAGGTACATGTAGTTAACTACATGACTGATACTTTTTACTAAAGACAATTTAATCAACATGTAATGGAGACTTGAGAAGTCAAATATCCTCTCTTCCATGTTTCTGAAACCTTAAAATCTCTCTTGTCCATAAAGTCCAATTAGATCAACCTTATCTCCTTCTTCACCTCTGATAAGAGAAATATATCAGGGGCCCATCTTATCACCTCTATTTTTTCTCTATATTCCTTAATCAGCTACCCATTGACCAAACACATCTCAGCTACATATTATGCATAGATGACATAATCATCTACAAAGCCAAGCTTTTCCTATCTGCCATCAAAACAGAATTTGAATAACATCTTTCTCACCTCTCTAACTGACACTCAAAAAATGCATACTTAATGCCAAGCCAACACAATCTATAATCTTTGTTATCAAATAAAAAAAAATTCCCACTGAATGCATCATTCAGCTTCTCAGCCCACTTCCACTAGAAATGACCATTCACTTCAAATGCCTATGTATCTAGTTTATCAAAACCTAAAATCTGAACCTCATATCTCTACCACAAACACAAAAGTAAACTCCCTCCTCTTCCGTTCCAAAACACACCCAACTTCCTCTCTCCTGCTATCAGAGCTGTCATATGAAGAGGAATTCTGATGTCCTAGCCAATGTATAACTTATAAATTATAGCCAATGATTTCAAGAAATGTTTCACCTACCTCAAGCACATGGCTGACAATATATGTAGATTCACGTCCCTGGCCCTCATCAAAAGGCAAAATGGTCTCCAGTTAAAATAAAGTACATCCAGCTCCTACCATCATTCCCCTCTCATTAAGAAATACCTTTACCTGTAAGCTAAAATCACAATCCCATAAAACACCCTCCTTACTTTCTCTTGAAATAGACTTAATGGTACTGGCATCAGTTTCTCAACATTAGATCCTCACACATGCAAACATTAGGAAGTTCCACCCACTATAATAAGATTAATCACGTCCTACCAAATGTACTATAGCCAAATTAAAAATGCATAATTAAAAGCTTGACACCATACTGACTTCCTAATGGGACCCTCATTAATAATTTCTGTAATACAACAATGGCGGTGATTTATTTTAGTTCTTAAGTGGTCTGCTGCAGAGCACATGATTTCAGCACAGTTAGCTGTGTTTGGACTGGAAGAGCGGAAGGAAGTGAAACAAGTGTTGCCACTTCTTTGATTTAAGCTGAGGTCAGTAGGTTAAGTAATGCACAAAACTGCACAGATATATTTGAATACTAGGCAAGGGTGCTGATTCACAGACAGTGTTGCTCAGTGGCATAAAATTGGGCTAATGGGTTGCAAGGGATTAAGAAGCCACATATAAATGTGTTACTATGGTTGTGGACTGTCTATGTTTGGCCCTTACCCATACTACAGCACTATTTTGCATAAGATGACTTACTTGTTATGATGGTTCATTGAAACACATGCATGCATGCTCAAAATTGCACAGAACGTATTAGTTCATGCAAATATTAATTGCAATGTATTTATGCACTCCTATGCATGATTCTGAGTAAAGGCAAGCAGAACACCTTTGCTCTCTAGGTAAGTAGCCTATGCATGAGAGCATTTGTAAGTGTGTGTGTGTGTGTGTACTTACAAGTTTCTGTATGTGTGTGTCTGTGAATGTTGATTATCTACTGTTTGCTGCTGGAATCAATGTGAGATTTGGGATGCAAGGTATGCTATGACTGGAAAGGTATATCTGTGTGCGTGTGTGTGTGTGTGTGTGTGTGTGTGTGTGTGTGTGTGTGTGTGTGTGTGTGTGTGTGTGTGTGTGTGTGTGTGTGTGTGTGTGTATGTGTGTGTGGCCTGCACTGTCTGACAAGGAATACAGAATGCAACAGAGTCACAAACTATAGTGGCCTTTTTCTACTCAAACTCCTCTATCAGATCACCAGAGAGATAGTTAATTATGTAGATCATATCTCTTAATGCATATGTGTGTGTCTATGTCTACTATGATATAATCATGTACTTGCCTGAGAATGTGTGTTTATCTGCACACATATATAGGTCTCTCTTTAAAAGAAATGTATGCATATGTTTAGTCTTCCAGTAGCTTGTGTTACTTCTCTGCGTTGGCTGAACAGGCATTCAGCTAAGCAGTTGATTGAACCATTCCGATCAGTGATTTGTAGACATGCATATTAATTGCTTCTGAGAGCCAGTACCCTGCAGACAATGCATGATTATGAAGATTATGAATGACACTATAGTGCAGCTGTGCAACATAGCTTATCTGCACTGCAGAAAGCATTTTCCTGTACATCTGTCATCTAATGTCCTTTTCTGTCCTCTTCAGGACCTGATATATTTGTCTACAAATTATTTACCTTCTGTAAATATTTAGTTTGTTTAAATGCTGGCTTTGCAGCCATATTCAGTCATTCAGCTTATGTTACCTGCATTAAAAATGCATGTACTAATTTGGGAATTAACAGCACATTTTTTGATTTTCCCCGAATTATTTTCCTTATAATATGAATATCATACTATTCATGGCATTAGTCAAACAATTGCAGGTTCAAGTTTAAGTGCACGTAAAATAATGGCATTTGGAGACACACTTTGCACATTCTGAAATACAGTGAGCATGGGCTATGGACTGCATTGTGAACTGATGTTTTTTTCAAGACTTTATTTGAAATTTTCTGACTCAGTCTTGAGCATTTTAATGGAACAGCCATAGAGGTTAGGAAGTCCATTCTGCTCTATGGAATATTGTTTGCTTAACATCTGACAGTTTAATGTGGTGTTACAGTCTTGACTGCTGGGAACTGTGCAGAGTTGAGAGAAAAAGGGGAAATTTAATAAAGCCTATACATTTTTTTCCATGTAGGTATCGCGCCACAATGCTTACACAGATGCGAACATTGTGAGATGCAATAAATGCTGCTGAGCAGTGCGCATGCACGCACAAACACGGAAACTTCTGTGGCATGCAAGTCACCTCATAAGCAGGTGAATCTCATGCAAATGAGGCAGGTAGAGTGAACCAACAAGCAGAAAGACATCTGTTCAGACCCAGTGTCAGTGTCCATAGTGTACATGGAAAATTCCATGTACAGAAGTGTAGACAGAAAAAAGGGGATGTAAAGCTGTAGATATATGGACAAACATCTCCTGAAAATGTAATACCACATACAGTACATATATGAGCAAAACTATTAACCTGTAGGTCAGAAAGAGTAAAAGACATAAGTAAAATTTTTTTTTAATAATCTCAGTGTGTTTGCACTGCACAATGCAGTGTGCAAATATGCTTTATAGAAAAAAAAATTGGAAAAAAAATGTAATATGATGTGAAAGAAATGTATTACAGGACCTTGCATGGAGTTCCTACAATGGTGCACTGCTGTTGTTGCTAACATGAAAGGGCTATGAAGTATATAGTTTCCAAGTTGTTAGCATGAATATGTATGCAAATGAGGTGTAGTTACTAAATAGCAGAAAAGAGTAATTGTGTCCGCATATCCTCTTTGTGTAGGCTCTTAGACCTATGTTGATGTTTACACAGGATGTAGCTGACATTGGGGGGGGGGTGTCCACTAACTTCTAAGTTCTTTTAAGCTTCAGTGTGCATCTTTGTGTGGTGGAGCCTTGCTGAGTGTGTATGAAAAATGAATGCATTCAATTAGATGTTTGACTTGTTTAAGCTATGTTGCATGGCATGGCACTGTGTGTAGCATCGCACACAGAATTAAGGCCATGAAATCATGTTAATTATATTGTTAGGCAGGTGGAATGTATCATAGTTAGCCAGTCACACATTCTGCACCAACAGCAGAGCTGTATAAAGTATGTATACACCTTACATTCTGATTTTCTCCAAATATTCTGCACCATTGGAGTACAGTCTTGGGAATTTTAACTGAGATAATGCTAGGGGCTGCTGCAGGTCTGCTACATCTGTATGTGCTAGATGCTGAAGTCAATGCTGCTGGTGGTCCTGACAATAGGCCTTGACAGAGAAGGAGAAGAGATTTTAGGCCCAAGGTAACCTTCTAGGAGCTACATGACCTAGAGATTGTAGATCAGTACAGAGTGGACAGGGACATACTACAAAAAATCACTGAGCTCTGCTACTCTCAACACAGACCAGAGTCAACAGAGGGGAACCCATCCCAGTGGAAACTAAGGTAGGTGCAGCCCTTAGGATACTAGCTACAGGTACTTTCCAAAGACCAACTGGAGACATGATGGAGGGTCTCACAGGCATCTACATCCAGGGTACTACACTAGTTCCTGGATGCCATGCTATCACAAGCCAGTGAGCACATTTCTTTTCCCATCACTGCTGAGGCGAGGGCCAGCAATATGCAACACATCCACTGTGTAGCACACTACCATGAATTACTAGGTGCCATAGATTGCAATCATGTACACATCAAGGCACCACCCACTGAGGATGGTAGAATCTACATCAACTGCAAGGGGTACCACTCCATCAACTGCCAGGTCATGTGCAATGCCCAGGGGATTATCCTGAATGTGTGTGTTGGTAGCTCTGGCAGTTATCATGACTCCCATATCTGGCACACATCACAGCTGTACCAGATGTTTGCTAAGGGGGACATCCCACATGCCCATTTACTGGGAGATGCTGGCTACACCCTAGAATCTTGGATGATGACACCCATCAGAAATGAACACACACCCATGGAAGAACTCCATAATGAGGCACATGCACAAACTAGGAACATCATAGAGCATGTGTTTGGTCTTCTGAAGTCACAGTTCTGGTTCCTATTCCTAGATATATCTGGTGGAGCCCTACAATACTTTCCAACCACATGTGCACATATGTTCACAGTATGTGCTATGCTACACAATATGATCTTGCAGAAACAGCTGCAGCAGGATCAGAAAATGGTATGGATACACTGCTCCCCACCAGTGACTATGTCACCACAGCCAAAGTCACAAGAGGACTCCGAGGAAGAACCCCCTGCTCATGTCCCTATAGGCAGATGTAGGCATGCTCAGTATGACCTTTCTTTGGCTAAGAGACAATACATAGTACTTTCACTGACAACCTATGGACCTAGGGGCTAACATCTTACTCCTACTCTCATACATGTATTAAAATTTATACCAGGCAACCCAAACAACCTGTACCTATCCATGTATCTGCTGTGTACTGCTTGCATCAGCCAGTCAGCCCTAACATACAGTTCTGTTAACTGCCGTATTCGCAAGGTACGTCTCTAGCCTACACAGTACATGAAAGGATTACTATGAAATGGTTTTGTATGTATGGATGTGCTGCATTAATGCAAATAAATATAGTGGGCTATTTGGACAGAAGTAACATCCACAAGGGACTACAGATACCCACTCCACTAGTATTTGTTCCTTAATATTCACTGGGCGTCATGGTTGGAATATTAACTACATCAGTCAAGGGAGATGTGGTTGTGCTGTGGTAGCGTTGTAGCCTCACAGTAAGATGTTGTCCAGTTCGATTCTCAGCTAGAGCATCTTCTGTGTGGAGACATGCGTGAATGGCCATACCTTCGTTGAAGGTTGTGCGTCAGAGCTGTCAATTCTGCATGTAAAAATCTACTGCCAATCATTAGCGGACCGGAGTTCCACTGTGGTGACCCCTAACTGGGAAAAGCCGAAAGAAGTCAAGGGAGATGTAAAATAGTGGGGCCACATGATACCTGAACTTCTGTGTATGCCAGCAGAACATGTGGCGTTGTTCCCCCACCCCCAACACAGCAGTGCTCCCATACAACTGCTTTAACAGTAACCCATCAGTGGTATATCAGCAGGCCAGGCAATCTCAGGGCAGTAACCTAGAAATTGATCACACATTTGTATGTCTCACATAACACAGGAATAACAACATACATATGTATGCTGTTGATAGTGTCATGAACGTGTCCTCTTTTTTTGGCAGCTTGCATGGCTCAGTGGACTAGGGGAGTTAGTATGCATGATGGTGTTGATGGTTCAAATCTAGAAATATCCAAATCTTTTGGATGTGAGGTATTATTACACTTACACAAGTAATTCCATATCTTATGCAGGGCACACTCCTCACTACCACTCAGCACGGTTTCTGACCGAAACATAGTACCACTACAGCTCTACTTTCCTTTCTCAAGACCATTTCTATAGCTAGAGATAATAATAAACTTATCTCATGCTTATTCCTTGACCTCACAAAAGCCTTCAACACTGTCCCAAATCTTCTGCTACTGAATAAACTCTCTGATCTCAACTTCTCTGCTACAACAATAGCATGGTTCTCCAGCTATCTCACTGACTGACAGCAATCAGTAAGATGGCACTCCTCACTATCATCTTCCCTTCCAGTGAAAATGGGTGTTCCCCAAGGATCCATCCTTGGACCCCTACTTTCAATATCTTCACCAACTCACTCTATTCCTCTTGTCCACAATCCTCATTAGTCCAATATGCAGATGACTCCACAGTTATCAGCATTGCTAACTCACCCTCTGAACTTCTAACAGCTACCCAGTCTTCTTTCAACTCTGTTGAAACCTGGGTCACCAATAACCATCTCATCCTTAATCCCAAAAAAAAAAAACCTCTTACTCTTTCTCCATAAAACTGTTACTCATATCAAATCTACTTTTCAAATAAAATCACTAAATCACACTCTCATAGTTGCTGACTTTAGTACTAAACTCCTTGGTGTAACTATTGATGATCAGCTAAAATTCAACCTCCATATAAATAACTGTATCAGGAAAACCCATCAAAAACTAGGACTTCTCTACAGAAATAAAAAATACCTAACCCCTGAATAAAGAACCACAATCACACATCTGTTGCCATGCCTTACATACTGCTTCCAAATACTCACAAATCTTAACTCCACCTTACTTAGCAAACTCAAATCAACCTATCACAAAATAGCCAGATTTGCTGCACAACAAACCAACAGATCTCACCACTGTAGCTCTCTCAAACATCTAAACTGGCTTGAACTACCACACCTCATACTCTTCTCTCAGCTCCAAATTATACACTCCATTATTTATTCACCATCCTACTGTCCAGCACTAGGAACCATAATCTCCCACTATGTCCCATCCAGACTGCTCAGAAGCTCCACCCAAGACCTTTTACAAATTTACAAGCCCAAGTCCAAATTAGGAGCCATTACATACAGCTACCATCCCTCTATTGCTTGGAACAAACTCCTCACTTTCACATCCTAAAGTATTCAAACTAGCCACAAAAGAGTACTTAAAAAGTCACTGGATTTGTACCTGTTCTCAGTCTTCTTCAATATACCTTCACTAAATAACAAACCTAACTTCCTCTGTTTTACCATCATTTATTCTCTCTGTACCAAAACATTTACAACTTAAACTAGTCTACTTCATCTTTTTTTTACCTAACACTATCTCCTTTCCTTCTGCTGCAGTATTCTTCATAACATTTTTATAGATAATTGTAACTGCATATATATAACTGTTCTACAAGTTTTATTACAAATGATTATAATGTTAACTATGTTTGTAACGATTATATTTTTTGTAACTGTTTTGGAGCTTTTCTCCCTGGGCCTCAACTGAAAAAGTGCTTTTGCTCAGTCAGACAATCAATCCTGGTTAACAAATGTAAAATAAATAAATACATTTTACAGACTGTCATTCTGTGTGTGGTGTAACATTATTATCCTCTGTCACATATTAATTACATCAGACAACTGGAGAATTCCATGGACATTTTGATTGAAGTGCAGTAATGCAGAAACAGGGACAGATGTCATTGTCTGTAACACACAAAATCCCGGAATGTAGTACAGGTTGGTGTGTGCTGGAGTCACTTTATGAGTAATGACAATCACACTGGGAATTCTGTTGTCGTTGATCAAAATGACCTGTTATGTATAGATATGTGTATACATACATATATGTATACATATCCATCTGTCACTATCTGTCTCTCACATAGATAGTATATCTATCTCTATCTCTATGTATTTACAAATAGATATACACACACACACCACACACACACACACACACATATATATATATATATATATATATATATATATATATATATATGTATATATATATATATATATATATATATATATATATATATATATATATATATATATATATATATATATATATATATATGTATATATATATATATATATATATATATATATATATATATCTATATATATATATATATATATATACACACAGATATATATATATATATATATATATATATATATATATATATATATATAGATACACACATCATAGGCGCCGGAAGCTGTTAAAGACTGGGGGGGTGGGGTGGAGGCTGACAGGGGCACTTAGTGAACTAAAAAGGGTAATCGTTTTATAACTATTTCCTACCACAACATAAGTTCACTTGGAGGACATTTTAAGCTTAGCCAATTCCCTTTTGACTCTTGAATTAACATTTTCTGATTGGTCTTAACTATCCCCATGGTTGATAATTGTATATTAGCCCTAGTGAGAACAACTGTGATCATACTATAGATAATTTGAGGGGGGCCATGTAAGAGATGCAGCATTTAGGAACTGCCTCTATTCATTACTGGCATGAGGGGAAATCCTGGAGTACATTTTCTATTACCCATCCTTAGATCCAAGTTGCATTTGAATGTGGATGGATGAGCTTTGCTTTATTTTTATGGATAGTCTGTTCTGGAACAGTGGTAGCCTCTGTGATATATATCCATCTCTCCACAACATTCAGTTTAGATACCTGGACTGAGTATTTTGATGCCATTTGACTCGCTGATGTTGAGTTGGTCCATCTGTATTATGTCGGACGATGCTTTGTATGCCAGACCTGTCACCTCTAAGCACTCTGCAGGATACTGAGTATAGTAATAAATCTTTGAGGTGGTCCATGCAAAACCTATTGTTTAGGACTTGTATCCTTTTAGTAAGGTATCTCTGAAGGTATTCTAATTGTTGCATGGGGCTGGACAGATACATGCCAAAGTGGGCATTATACAAAATGATTGACATAATGAGAGCTTTGTAAAGGGGGACAACAATATCTCTAGATCTAGTCACAATTGATTTGTTTAAAAGCTGTGCAAAATAGAAAGGCTTTCTTAGGACTCTGGGCATATGTTGGTCAAAAGTTAGGTCACTGTACACACAAGTTCCCAAATGCCAAACAATTGGATCAGTTCTCAGAGGGCATTGTCATGATTTTGAAACCAGTTATTATTTGGGACAAACCATCCTGCATGATGGTTAAGTCATTTGGGGATACAATGACTTCTCCTAGCTTGCAGTCATCTCAGACTTAGCTGGCCAAAGCTCTTTGGTATTTTCTTTTACTTTTGAGATGATATAAACAGAAAAAGTCTCAGCACCGAACCCTGGGGGACTCCATTGGTGATTGGTCTCTTCCCATGTTTTGATCTCCTGCATCCTGTGAGCCAAGTTGCCAATGCAACTGGTTCATAGGTTCACAGGTTCATAGGTTCATACTAGGCTATCTGCCCTAGGGCATTTATAAGCCTAGCCAAAGTGTGTGTGCCTTTCACCACCCCTTAGGATGAGAATACTATACCCATTAGTTTGCTGTGCCTCTGTCCAGCAGTGACACAGAGATGATTCCCGGGGTAAACCTACGATCTCCCATCCACTCATCAAGATTTCTCTTGAACAGAGTCAGTGAGGGGCTCTGCCTCACATGGACTGGGATTCTGTTCCATAGTGTAGGGAGTCTCTGGGTGATGAATCTGTCCCTCCAGCACGTCCTATTTATATCCGTGTTGAGGTTTAAGTCTCTTGCTCTCATGGCTCTGGTGGATTTGGATTTTTTGAGGTGGAGCATGTCCATTAATTCCGGGTTGGACATGGCCTTGTATGTCAGGCACAGATCACCTCTGAGCAGACGGTATGCGACTGAATAGAGCTGGAGTTTCTTTAGTTGGGCATAGTATGACATATGTTTGAGCCCCTTTATCCTTTTGGTGAGGAACTTTTGGGGTCTTTCCAACTGCTGCAGGTGTCGGGTAAGGTACATTCCGAATGGGGCGTTGTACTCAATCATTGGTCTGATAAGTGAAGAGTACAGGGGTACAATGACCTCTCCTGATCTGGATGTGAATCCCTTCATGATCAGGTGAGCAATGTAGAAGGTCTTCCTAACCACTTTGGCAATGTGAGTGTCAAAAGAGAGGTTACTGTCAACTTGGGTCCCCAGGTCTCTGATAACTTCTTCTGTGTTTAATGGATTACCACCTATGTGGTAATTAGGGGTTACCTTGTTTTTCCCAAAGGGTATGACTATACATTTTTTGGCATTTAGCTTAAGGCCATGGCTCTGGCACCAGTTATCCATTTCTATGAGACCTCTCTGGAGGATGTCTGTGTCTGATGGAGTGTCAATTATGGTGCCCAGTTTGCAGTCATCTGCAAATTTTGTCAGCCACAATCCCCCTATGTTTGCCCGCACTTCAGAAAAATAAATGCCGAACAAGAGGGGGCCCAGGACTGAGCACTGTCGGACACCGCTCGTGACCGGCTTAGAGTCTGACATGGCACCAGCAACTCTAACCCTGTGTGTTCTGTCCTTGAGCCAGTTTGCAACCCATCTTGTGACATATGGGTTTACATCTAAGCTGCTGAGCTTTTATATGATGCTCAAGTGGGGTATTGTGTCGAACGCTTTTGCTAGGTCAAGGTAGGCTGTGTGAACTGCCTTACCCTCATCAATGGCCTTAGTGACTGTTTCGAAAAAGTCGACCAAGTTCAAGAGGCAGGATCTGCCCTTGACAAAGCCAAATTTGGTAGGATCCAGTGTCTGTAGGTCACCAATGTCTTTATTTATGAGTTCCATTATGATCCTCTCCATTGCTTTGCAGACAAGGCTCGTCAAGCTTATGGGGCAGTAATTTCCAGGGTCCGTAGAAGCACCGCCTTTGTGGAGTGGGACCACAGTTGCCGTACGCCATTCTTTGGGTCCGTATCCTGTAGTAAGGCTAAGATTAAACAGCAGCCTTATGTGTGGGTTTAGTTCCTCATTGAGTTTGTGTAGCACACAGCCGGGGACACTGTCCGGTCCCATTGATGCTGTGTTTTTTGCTTTAGAGAGAGCAGCTCTCACCTGGGCATCTGAGATGTTTGGGAGGCTAGACTCTGGTGGGATAGATATTTCTCCTTTTGTGGGGGGGGGATTTGCACTGAACCTGTCTGCCAGTATGTTGGCAATGTCTGTGGGTTCAGTGATTTTTTTATCATTTTGGACTAATTCTGAGCATATCTGGGAGTTTCCACCCAGGATTCTAACATAGCTAAAGAAGGCCTTATGATTGTCTTTAGTGTCATTAGCGATTTTTCTCTCAAAGTTGGCCTTGGATGATTTTATGAGTGGTCGTAGTTTTTTGCTAGTATTGATCAGAGATGCCTTCCCTTTTAGGGATTTTGCTCTGTCATGTAGTAGCTTTCTCCTCTTGTTGTAGAGTTTGTTTATGGCTGGGGTCCACCAGACCGGGCGCCTGCCTTTGGTGGAAAGGGTCTTGATTTTATTAGGGATTGCTTGATCCATACATTCCTGGAGGTGCTCGTAGAAGGCATTTGTAAGGGTTTCAGCAGCGTGGGTTGTGGTTTCCACTGGCTCGGGGCCTTGAAGGATACCACTCCAGTCTTAAGAAGTGTGAAGTTTGCTTTTGAGAAGTTCTTCACTGTGGTCTTTTTGCTGGGGTGGGGGCGGGATGTGGATCTCCAATGAGATTAATTTATGGTCTGATCTCACCAATGAGGGATATACTTCCAGTGTGGAGCATTTTCTCCCCATGTTTGTGATGATCAGGTCTAGTATATTTTCTCCTCTTGTGGGAATGGTGACTAGTTGTTCCATAGCATTTGAGTTTATGAACTCCAGGAACCTTTGGGCTAGGGTGTTGGGGCTTGAGTAATGTTCCCAGTCTATGTTTGGGTAGTTGAAGTCACCCAATATGATGGTGTTTGGAGAGACATTCATACTCTCCAGTGTCTTCAGGAAGGCTGTGTGGGTTTCCTGAGTTTGAGAAGGTGGTCTGTAGCATGCTACAAACTGTAGGGCAGTTTTACCTATGGTTAATTGCTCCTGGATGGTCTCCGATGCTTCGTGCGTTGCCACTAACCTGGAGGTGTGGGTATCCTTTATGAATATGGATACTCCCCCTCCTTTTGTGGTTCAGTCCGGATTTTGGGGCCGGAACGCATGATATGAGGTATAACCTGATAGTGCTGGGGTGCTCTCAGGAGCCTTGAACCAGGTTTCAGTCACAGCACAGACATCGATGTTCTCCATACTGAGGAGGGCTTCGAGGGCGTGCATCTTGAGGTTTAGACTTCTGGCATTGAGCAGTATTACCCTTAGTTTTTCTCCATTTTTGTTTTCTAGGGCGGTAGGTTTATCATTTGAGTCTTGCCTAAAAAAGGTACGATGGGGGTGGTAAGAGCCTTTGCCAATATCTGGAAGCCCAGGGGTGACAGGTACAAGCCGTCCCTTGTGAAGCAGCATGGCTTGTCAAGCATGTCATCCCAGACAGACAGACATTGGATTCCCCTTAGAATGACATCAGTAATTAAGCCAATTATTAAAGCTGATAATTTTGTCTCTGTATTGTGGCATCATTCTTGGTGAGGGTAGGATACTGCTCAGGGTCAGGGTCATACCGGCCTGGGCTACATAATCTGAGAGCTCATCTATGTCTCTTTTCATGTAGTCCAGGGAGGTACGTCTCAGGTCGTTCACACCGGCATGGACAATGACTGAGTCATACTTGTACTTGCTGTGGAGTGACCTGAGTGCTTGTGTTATGTGGCGGATTCTAGCGCCTGACAGGCAGCTTACTGTGATCTTTTCCTTGTTCAGTCTGGTGAGTGGGACGTCAGTGTGTCTGACTATGGAGTTACCTATAACAAGTGTGTCTGGCATTGTGTTTGGCCTTAAGGGCTGTGACTGTTTAGCACACTGAGTATTTGCTCCTACATTATTCATCTTTTGTATTATACCTGAGTAGGGGATTGTGTCAAAAGGCTTGGCCAGGTCAAGGTAATGTGGTGTGAACTGTTTTACCTTCATCCATTGCTTTGGTAACAAGAGTTAAGCTTAAAATTTGCCCATGATTTTGAGCCCTTCACACTTTCCTCTGGGCTGTTTTCAAGCACATTTTTAGGGCCATGCATACATGTATGCATTCCTTGATTCACCTTCCTGATTGTATTAAATTATGTTCCTTGTATAATACAGCACACTTGTTAGACTTAAGTTAAAGCGTATTTTAAATTTATTGTTTAAACATTTTTCCAGTAGGCAATGAAACAAAAATGCATTAACCAATAACGACAAAACTGCCCTATTCAGATCATTTCCATCAGAAAGGTCTACTTCCACATGCAACTGTATTTTAAATGTATTGATTGAACACTTTTACAGTAGGCAATGAAGCAAAATGCATGTACCAATAATGACAAAACTGCCCTATTCAGAACATTTCCATGATAACAGTCTACGTCCACACACAATTGCATCTTAAATTTGTTTGAACATTTTTCCAATAGGCAATAAAGCAAAATGCATGTACCAATAATGACAAAACTGCCCTATTCAGAACATTTCCATGATAAAAGTCTACTTCTACACACAATATATTTATTTATTTATTGCATTCATTTATTTATTTATTTATTGGATTTGTTTACCGGAATAAGTCCACTGGGCCTAAAAGAGCCCATTTTAAGCGGATACAGATACAGAAAAAATATAAACATTAATTAGTACAGAAGCAGAAACAGTGTTACAGATAGTAAATATAGTAACATACAGAATATATATATATATATATATATATATATATATATATATATATATATATATATATATATATATATATATATATATAAGCAGGAATTTTGTTTGTTTGATTACAGCAACATATACAGAAAATATACATTAAAGCAGAATTCAATGAATTCAATCAGATTGGTATAAACAGAGATCAGTATTATTGTACCAGAATCAACAAGTGAAGGTAAAAATAAATATGGAGAAAATATCATCAGTCACTAGTAGCAAAAGACATAGGAGTTTAGTAATAATATAAGGAGAGTGAAGAGGTTAGGTTATAGAGCAGGAACATCGCCAGGAAGAGCTGAGATGATTTTTCGGTATTTTTTTTGAAGATGGTGGTGCTGCCTCTGTTTCTTATAGAAGGCTGAAGTGAGTTCCATAGTTTGTCGATGGTGAAGGCATAGAGCAGTTGACCAGCAGGTAAGGTGGGCTTATCTACTTTTAGAAGTAGATGATTTTCAGATCTTAGATGCCTGCTGGAATGGTATTTGGCAAGTAGAGTTAAGAGAGCAGGATAGTCTGTGGGTCTGTAGATTATTTTGTGCACAGTAGTTAGCTGGGTAAATGAGAAATGGTGGGGGAGTTCCAGCCACCCTAATTGTTTCAGTGACTTACAGTGGTGGGATGAGAATGTGGCCTTGGTGCAAATTTTGCTATTCTGTTGTAACACATATCAAGTTTGGATTTTGTAGAATTTTTGACATTAGTGAGGAGAGGGGCACCATAAAGGAGAGAGGGCAATAAAAAGGTAGTTGCAAGGGTTTGTCTAGTAGAGAGGCTAAGAAAGTGTTGTTGCCCGTAGAGCATACCAAGCTTTTGGTGTGTTTTTTTGATGTTATTGTTTATGTGTAGGTCAAAGTTAAGGTTTTCATCTATAATAATGCCTAGTACTTTAGTGTGTTGGACAATTTCTATAGTGGTATTGTCTTGGGCTTGTATAGTGAAGAGTTTTTTTATCAAATTGAGTGGTTTTCCTAGGAGTAAAAATTACTAGTTTAGTTTTTTTTTGGATTTAGGGCAAGATGATTGTTAAGCATCCAAGATTCAGTAGATGTGAGGGCATTATGGGTAATTTGCTGGAGTTCAGAGCTGGAATTTGCTGTGCATATTATTGTAGAGTCATCAGCATACTGGATTACTGAGCATTGTGGGAGAGTGGTGTGAAAGTTGTTAATAAAGATGCTAAATAAGAGAGGACCAAGTATGGAGCCTTGGGGTACCCCTGTGGATGTACTGAAGAAGGGAGAGTAAGACTGCTGCCATTTGGGGGATTGCTGCCCTTTGGAGAGATAGCTGTTGTACCATTGTAGGGTAGGGGGAGAAATGTGGAGGGTGAATAGTTTAGAGAGTAGGATAGTGTGGGAAATGGTATCAAAAGCTTTGGAGACATCAAGGAAAAGTGAAGCAATTATTTTACCAGAATCCCGTGCCCAGTTAACTGTATCAAGGAAGGATAGAAGGGTGGTAGTGGTGCTGTGTCCTTGTCTGAAACCATGCTGAGTGGGTGATAAAATTTGATTTTCATGCAGGTGGTTGAGGAGTTGGGCATGGATGCATTTTTCCAGTATTTTAGAGAGGGGTGAGAGAATTGCTATGGGTCAAAAGTTTGTGGTGTTTGTGTTGGTGCCACCTTTGTGTAAGGGAAGAATGAATGTTTTTTTCCAGATGTCTGGGACAAGGGCTTCCTTAATTGATCTGTTAATGAGTATGCTGATTGGATAAGCTATATAGTTTGCTGCTAGCTACTGGAAGTGTGGGGATAGATTGTCAGGGGCCAGAGTACAGAGTTTTTAGCTTAAGTAAAAGTTTTTTTATTGTGTTGGTGGGTATGGGGGAGAATTTTAGGTTAGGGTTAAGGGTAGACTTGTTTTCTGGGATGATTTGGTCATCAGCTGTCTTAGTGGTGGTGGTGTTAACTGTAGGAAGTGTGGCAGTTAGGTTAGCTATGGTGTCAATAACGTAGGAATTGAAGAGGGTAGCAAGTTCAGTGGGAGTTTTTTGGGGGTCATGGGATAGATTGCTTTGAGAGCCTGGGTGTAATAGTTGGCCGATGGAAGACCAGAATTTTTAAGGATTATTTTTATGTTGGCTTTGTAGGTGGAAGTAGTGGTCTTTTTTATCAGTGGTTATTAGATGTTTTGCCTGGTTACGGAGTTGCTTGTAATGCAGTAGAGTTGAGAGGGTCTTTGTTTTTCTGCCATGATTTCCAGATTTTATCCCTTGTGGACATTACTTCTTTAGTGGATTTTGAGAGCCAGCATGCATGGTTATGTTTTATACGTTTTTGGTGGGTGGGTGCTTGCCTATTTAGGATGTCTAGAAATTTTGAGTTAAAGAATTCAACAGCCTCATTAAGTGGTAGGGATTTGAGGGGTTTCCAGTTTACTTTAGCTAAGGTTTCATTAAATATGGATGACTGGAACTTAGTAAAATTTCTGGTAGATTTGTATTGGTGTTGGCCTGCGGTTGGAGTAGTAATTTTGCGTATGATATATGCTGGGTGGGGGTCACTAATGGTATTAGGTAGTATGCCTGCACTGTTGACATTGAAAGGGTGGGACACTAATATCCAGTGTATTGTGGAGCCCCTGTTGTAATGTTTGCGACGTCTAGTAATGTCTTCAATCAGTTGGGAGAAGTTGTATAGATTTATGTTTTTTGAGGGGTTGTTGTGGCCTATATCTAGCCAGTCGATATTTACATCACCTAGAATGATGGTTTCATTATCTATATTTTGGGAAGTCCAGGCAAGTATGCTTTCTAATAATGGTATGTTATTTCCTGGGGGAATATAAAGAGCAATTATGCAAATGTTTTTATGATTGTTAAGTTTTAATATAGAGATTAGTATTTTGGCTGGGGAGAAGTTGGGTGTTGGCTTTGAGTAGGGGATTAATGTGTAATTGCTAGGGAAAAGTATTGCTACTCCTCCTCCTCTCTTGTTGGATCGATCGTCTCTCAGGCATGAGTAGCTTGGGGGGAGAAATTCAGTGTCTTTTATATATGATTCCAACCAGGTTTCAGTAGCTGCTATAATATCTGGGTTGTACTTCGAAATCCAGGCAGAGAATCACAGTAGTGTAAGCCATAGGTATGTTGCACAGCTTCTTGAACTTATTTTCAATTGGGGGGGGGGGCAAAGGCCAAAAACCAGGGGCACATTTTAAACATTGCTTGTATAATTTTGGAAAGTTGCTTGCATAAAATGTTGCATTACTACCATGTCTTGAACCCAAAAACCTGTGCACTACAGTAAGAGCATCATACCACTAAGCTAAACTGGCAGTTTCTTGAAAGACAGGAAAACAAACTTAAATGGATATCATATTATTTAGTGAATTCAGCTCTCACTTCTCACCATAGCTCTCAATGTCTTAGCACAAAAATACAAAACAAAGCCAATAATGGGGGAATACAGCCCCCAAAATAGGGACACATTTCAAATACTGATTTTATAACCTTAGAAAATTGCTAGAATAAAAGGTTTTGTTTTACCACTCCTGAGCAACAGAAAAAAATGTGAGGCATACATTCACAAGTGATGGTGGCTATGGACTTTAGGCTCTTTTTACCTGTACCCAAAATACAGGGTTTGAGCATCAGTACCTCTAGCCACCAAATGTATCCTGTTGGGGCATTTACAGACATACACCTAAATAAGTAGTTTGCAGCTCTGATCCCTCCCACATCTAAATAAGCCAAAACGGCAGCTATAAATCTTCTCTCAGTTGAGTCTGCAGTATATAAATCCTTTCCTCTCAGCCTAGTCTGCAGTAATGTCAAACCATCTGTTCCCGCCGAAATTCAGAAATATGTACACACACATCCTGGCAGCTAAATAAGTGTACTCACTCGAGTTTGCAGCTCTGATTCCTTCCAGCTGGAAAATGCATCCTGGCAGCTATAAATCTTCTCTCAGTCGAGTCTGCGGTATATAAATCCATTCCTCTCAGCCTAGTCTGCAATAATATCCTTCTCTCTCAGCTGAAACCATCCATTCCCACCACTTGGAAACCCAGAATTATGTGCACGTTGCATGTGATGATGTCACATCAGCTAAAAGCACTCAAATGGGGCAGTTTATGATATGCAAAAGTGGGGGGGGGCTCCCCTCCCCCCAGCTCTATGGCTCCAGCACCCATGATACACATACATCTCAGTCTCTCCCCATATATCTGCATAACACATATATATATCATACACACACAGCTACATATACATCCCTGTTATATACATAAATATGTGTGTGGATGTCTGTATTGTCCTACATATCCTAGTAATGGTGAGTAAAGCTGCACTATCACACATCTATACTATTGCTCAAAGAATCCAAAATCAGCAGTCAACAGTATGTAATGCACTTACCTACAGACTCCTTGCTTGTCACCACACATACAGCAACAGGTGAGCAGGTGGTGTAATGTATAATGTTGTCTACACACACATGGACAGGGCGCATTGTTCCTGCCCACAGGCTTGCCCATCCAAACTGCCACATATGGCCATACTGGTAATTGTAGATACATAGCTACAGTAAATAACAGTTATCTGACCGCTAGGATACTAGATGCAGATAACAGTATGAAGCGATAACACTCTGCAGGCCACAGATACTGTTCAACACAAGCCTAGCTTGTGTAATCCACAAGTAGCTTGCTGGCAATCATTTATAAAATAGATGTCAGCCATGGCACATGCAATAAGTACTATCCTCTATAGTGTGTAAGACTAGATGGGTAGCAGTTCTTGTCTCACTCCAGGCCACTTTGTGTGTTTGTGTGTCTGTGTGTATCCCCCTGCAAAAAAACTGAGAATCCCTCATTGGCTATCAAACTGCAAGGGTTAAGCACTTTTTGGACATGTAAGTTGCTGTTGGCTTCCAAAGTGCCCTCTTTTACAAGGCCTGATGATGTCATCTACCTTAAGACTACCAGCTGCCATTTTAGTACCAGGATTAAGCTGTGGCATGTGCAATAAGTACTGTGATCTGCAGTGTGTAAAACTACATAGGTAGGAGTTCTAATCCCACACCAGGCCACTTGGTGTGTGTTGCTGCATGTGTTTCTCCCTTGCAGAACAGGCAAGAGTCTCTCATTGGTTATCAAGCTGCAACTTTTATGCACGTTGTGGACCTGTAAGTTGCTGCTGGCTTCCAAACTGCTCTCTTCTGCAAGGCCTGCTGAATGTCATCTATCTTAAGACTACCAGCTGCCATCATGATACCAGAATTAAGCCATGGCATGTGTGATTAGTAGTGTGCAAGCCTAGTTAAGTAGGGTTTCTGATTTCACTTCAGGCCACTTTGAGTGTGCGTATGTCTGTACAGTTTAAACACAATCACCTCTGTGTGCCCAGCAGTACCATCACTAAGCATGTACATCACATGTTGTGACTGATGTACTGCCTACCAGGTACATAGGTGTTAGTGATAGAAATGGTACTACATATATATATTTTTTTATTCCTGAGTTTATGGCCATAAGTATGTCAATGGGCATTTGTTCATCAAAACCTCTTGTAGGATATTGACATTACTCACAGACTCTATGAGAGCTCACAGTTTGCAGGCATCAGCCAACATTGTTAGGCTCAGACATTCAGTATTCACTTGTATCATTTTTAAATGAATTCCAAGCAGTTGATGACCCAAGACTCTGCCCTGTTGAGCACTGCTGCTTACAAATCAGCTATTGGAGGTGGATGTTCCTATGTTGAGTATGTGTGCCATCAATGGGCCACTTAGTGACCCGTACAACGATAATACAGTGGGTACTTTTGGAAATGATGCCTGAGTGGTGGATATAGTCAGATGGCTTGGCTAAGTCCAGGGGATTGTATGCCTCGATATCCCCTCACCCATGCCCTTATTGACTGCCTTGGACATGTCCACCATGTGTAACAGTCATGATCTCTCTGTCAGACATCCAAACTGTGTACAGTCAACTGTGTGCGGATCACATATATGTGTGCTGATCAACTCCATGATGATTTGCCCTACAGGCATACAGATATGGATATTCAGGCAAAGAGGTATATAGCTTTGGTGGTCAGTGGATGCATCACCTCAGTGCAAGGGCATAACAGTTGCCATTGTTCACTCAGCTAGGGTGCAGCCATTGGTTTCAGTATGATTGCAAGGTGTTACCAATGATGTTAGTAATCCTTGTCAGATCCCATGTGGAATGAAGTCTGGGATGTTAGCATGCCCAACAGATCCTATGTATCCCCCATAGAGAGGCCAGTTATGATGTGCTATGTAGATATGGAAGGTATGTAACAGGTTGCAGGATTGTCAAGTGGCACAAGTGGTGGGGACAGGAGAGTGAAGTTGACACAGAACCTATGGGACTACAGGTTAGCTATGAGTACAGACCCATTATATGTGTTATTATTATGTAAGAGATCACCAACAATACGGGCCTGTCTTCTGAGGTTACACATAAAACTACACTGTGTGTTGTGGTTCTGGTTTGTGTGAGTGGTAAATTTTGTTTCTTACTGTGTCTACACAACATCACAACACTATGTGGTTGTTGTAGCTAAGGAGGTTGTACCTCCATTTTAGGGGGCTTCCTCACTCCAACTGTCACATATCAATGTCCACTTCTTATTGTACAACCTGCTAATATTTGTTCCTCTTTTCAGGTACAGTGGAGTCCATGCAGTTGTATTGCTGCTTGCATAATACATGGATGTAGAGCTTGCCATACTTGCCTGTCCCATCTCGGGGGGGGGAGATGTAGATAAGCTATGTAAACCACCTCACAGGGAAAAAAATGCTTTGTTGAAATATATGTCTCTATTGCCTGCAAAGGGGGGGGGGTTAGATTTGGTAGTTTTAATGAGAATTATCTGTGGTCAGATCCCACCAGCGAGGACCTCCCAGTGGAGGGCTGCAGTGGTCACCTATACTGGTAAACACATGATGCAGTACATTGGCTCCCCTTGTGGGGATGTCAGAGCACTGCTCTGGGACATTGTAGTCAAGGACATGGACTAACCTTTGGGAAAGTGAGCTTCAGCATGACTAATCAACACAGTTGGTGGTCACTTAATGCCACCCCAAACCATGGTGTACTGATATATCTTGCTAGGCAGACATACAACCAAATAAGCATAATGGGTACCTGGATTCATGGAGCTGATCCTGTAGCCAGTAATTGCTTGATTATATGCCTTTCAAGGAGTGAATGGCACCTGCAGTGTTTCTGGGAAATCACAGTGTTTCACAAAATCTGAATGTGTATCTATCCTTAATGAGTATGTATACATCACCTGCATTACCTTGCACACTGTCATTTTGAGGTCTGAACATGTGGAAGGATGTGTAGTCTGGTATGGCTGTGGTGTTGTTATTGAGATGTGTGAATTAAAATGGATTGTTCCTTTGTGAGCATTTGAATATCTAGGACTTAACAGTGGTGTACCTCTTAAACCAGCCTTACTGATTAGGCGGTGATATGGGTTCCATCATTCTGTTTGATTGGTCTTTTTTAATTGGTTTTAGCTGATTGGTTGTGTTACCTTTTAAATATCTCTGTGTTTTAATATGTTTCTGTATTTCCGGCCTGATGAAGGGGTAACCCCGCAAAAGCACTAACCATCCTCAGTAAACCAGTTTGTTATATATTTTTGGTGTTCAAGAGAAGTTTATCTTCCTTGGACTGCTTGGACCATATTGGTTGACTCACATTTATTTTTCTTAGTATGGGTGTGGTGTTGTCCACAGCCTTGAACCAGATGTCCTTGACTACATACATCTGCATATTCCAAGGGGGGGCACCTTCCACAAAGTGGGGTTCAGTGTTGCCATTCCCAGTGTGTAACAGCATAACCATGATGTTGTATGAAGATGGTGTTCTCATTGCAAAGTACTCCAAATCTCAGGGGTGAGAGATGAAGACCATCACTGGTGAAGCATTGATGTCTGTTGAGCAAGGCATCCCAGGCAGACATGTAGTAGATCCCCTTACAATGACACCACATGCTAAGGAAATTATTGACTTCCATCAGTTTTTGTGTGTATGGAGCCATCATCCTAGGTGAGGGTCATCTGCAGCTGAAAGCTATGCTCATACCCACAAGAGACACAGACTGTCTAAGCTCAGTCATGTGTATGCATACTATCTGGTGACATATGTCCCTAGTCATTCACACCTTCAGGCATTTTATGCCAACATTAAGATAACTGCTATTCCATGATTTGTGGTAATGTGTGGTATGGCATATTGTGTCAACCCACACAGAGCTAACTGTAATTTTTCCCATATGTATCTTGTTAATACAGTCAATATGTCTCACAATATAACGACTTATGAATGAAAGGTATGATTTAGTGTTTTTCTTCAGGTGTTTGACCAGTGAGAGAGTGGTGCATGCAATATTATGTGTACTGTGCTCTCAAGAGGCAGGATTTTCTGAGGTGTCTATTACTTGGCAATGTGTCTGGTAAGGAGCTGCACACATGCAGGTGTGTGTGATGTGGGTGTAAGTGGTGCAGGATGTGAACTGTGCATGTTGGCAAAATGCTCACTGCTATATGTAATGACTTTTGTTGGAGACACCATGGATACAAGGTTTGAAATGCAGTGACATATGTCACGCGTTGTGTTTGTGTGTCATATGAGTAGAGGGATGAGGACACTTTCGACATCTCATCATCAGGTAAGCAAAGTTATAGTCATGTTGCCACACCCTTGGGTTGACAGCCTGACATACAGTGTTTGTAGGCACTCCTTGCAGTGAAGATGTGGATGCCTGTGCATGCATAGAGGACTTTATTCAACTTTGCTTACTTTATGTTGGACTCGCAATTGTATGATGCCTGTCAAGCAATCAGACAGCTGACTAGTTATGTGACATGTGAGAACACAGGCATATGTTTTGAGTACATAACTGTAAATAAAGTATGACATGCCTAGGATATGTGGCAGGTGGATACACATTGGGCAAAGGTGGCCAGTCTCTTGTACTAGGCCTCACAGCCATGTCATGCAGATATCCAGCATTAATCTGTTAAAGGGCAGGATGCATGACTTGCTGTGAAATTATCACCTACGATAGATCGCCACTGCTGTGCTGCTTGTTGTGGCTAGCCTTGACATCTATGTCACTGGACATTGCACATTATATTGTGACAGTGCAGCAGTGCTCCTAATCACCATCTTGTCAGTTCCCTAGTGAGATACCACCAGCCCTGGAACAGAAGGCATAATACATGCAAAAGCCAACTGAGTGCCCAGGTTGCTAATCAAGGCATCTGCCTGAAGAAGGTATGTGAAGCCTACAGAGCCTTTCATGATGTGGGACAACTATTTGGATGAACAAACAGGTTGTGTCCTGCTTCTCATCATGAGCTTCATTGTAAAATGTTGCGTGTGTTGACAGACAATGCATCGGAGCATGGTATTCTATGTGAAAGTGGTTTTGGTGAGATCAGCATTAGTAGTTGCCAGGCATGAGCAATTCTGTGGCTACCCCTGCTTTCCACAGTCTTTGCAAGGTAATTGTGTCCTTCCAGTATACACTGCTTGGGTAGTGTCCATCTGCAAAATACCTGTGTAAAACCTCACCTTACCTTCACAGGACATACATATTACACTTCCCAAACATGTTTGTCTGTGCTCTGTACAGACACCTTGCATGACTCTCCTCTTGGAACATTATGGAAGTAACTACAATACTTAGTTGCACAAAGAGCAACTAGCATGCTGTACCAAGTAGTGTCCCCAGATCTCTGAGTCATGTGATTTGAAATGCCATGAAAGGAATTAGCATGGATACAAGCAGTAACAATGTTTTACACCTACTGACACTGGACCAAACACTGTTTATTTTGCTCAGGGCCAGATCATGCCTATCTACCCTAACTGGTAGAGCTTACTGAGTGTCAAACTATGCAATGGATGAGCAGAATATGACTCACTCCACCAACTCTGGCCTGACAAGGTGTTTGACAGTATAAGGCCAGCAGGTCTTGCTGAAAACTGTGTAGGTTATTTACAGAGTGGTATGTCAGCGACTGGATATGCAAGTGTCTGATAGTCCTAATCTGGGAAGATAGCATTGGGAGACCTAAGCTACAATGATGCCAGTCACCAGTGGATTTCCCCAGACATCATTAATGCAGTACCCCTTCTAGCCATTCTCTTCTCTGCAGTCATGGCCACTGCCAGTGACCTCTGCCCAACTATATTAGCAGGTGATTGCATATTAGGAGCTGTCACTGAATCCTACACAGAACCAACAGTTATCCAGGATGGCCTGAGACACACATTCAGTTGTTGTCAGAACCACTGACAAATAGTAAATGTCAGTTACTGCAAAATACTATAATTTGGGAAGTCATTGACCCCCTGGAAAATATGGCAGCCTCTGCACACTGCACACAGTTGAGCCATTACTCATGGAGTTACAGACACAGAGAGTAATGTAGCCTTTGACTTTTAGTGGTTGATGTGGGGATCCATTCAATTTTGCGCAACCTATACAGAAAGGTATGGCATGTAAATCCCAGACTGTCAGTGTTATACTAAATTTGGCACTCATCACACTTATCATTGAGTGCAATGCCACCTTTGCTATGTCACTACACAGGCATATCTACAACTGTAGCAGCCATACAGGTTCCATTGTAAACAAATACATATTGTAGATAACATGTCCCATTCAGTCCGTGTCAAGTCTGTACAGGTGTAGTCTGTGCCTGACATGCTTTGGATGGGATGTGTATGGCTACCATACAGGGAGGTATCAGATCCCACTGTGTACCTCCCACATATCCACGACAGGACTATCACATGTCTTGCCTGTTCTACACACCTGCACCATCACTGTGGTAAAATAGTACATGCTGGAGAGACAGATATGTAACACAGACAGTGCACCCTATATGTAAAAGAGCCCCCATGCATGTGAAGCACACATGTGCAGCAACACACATCATGTGTAAGTTACACAATGGGATGCAGAACAGGACAATCATAACTAGTGTAGGACAAATGTCTGTAATGGACACAGGAAATTTGTAGATGGGTCATTTCCATCACCACAGATTGTAGATTCATTAGCTCCCAAAACCCTGGTGATACTTATCAAGGTTATCAGACCTTTTCATAGATTAGGGATGCATAAGTAGGTTGAATGATGCCTTTGTCCTTGTTAGCCTATTATACACATATGGACCTATGGAGCCATGTGCATAGGTTCATAGGTTTCATAGGTTTATACTAGGCTATCTGCCCTAAGGCATTTATAAGCCTAGCCCAAATTTTTGTGGCTTACGCCACCCCTTATATGAAAAAATACTGTGCCCATTAGTTTGTTGTGCCTCTGTCCAGCAGTGACACAGAGATGATTCCCTACGATCTCCCATCCACAGGTCTAGATTTCTCTTGAACAGAGTCAGCGAGGTGCTCTGCCTCACATGGACCGGGATTTTATTCCACAGCATAGTGCTGCAGCTTGCTAAAGACATATTTCTTCTGTGCTGACATTCCATCTGTGCTGCGATGTCTATGGGTTTATTGCCACTGTGTATTCATAGGTGTCCCCTACAGACTCCTGAAACTGAACCATAAACAAGTCCATGATACACCTCTCATTGTGTAAGTATACAGCCATTACAACATCATAGAACATAAGGTGAACAAAATTATGTGGCTTACTCATTGTCAGCATACAGTATCTGGCAGTAGCCATTACAAGTGGCAAAGCAAGCCAACACTGCATTACACAAGTACATATTAGTTTATATAGTCACCCTGTGCATCAGACACATAGCTTCAGTTACCTGCATCAATGATGAGGATGACAGAGATGTGGCAAAGGTGTCATCCCTTGCACAGGGTGCTGTGTAGGTGCAGGAGGCCTAGGCTGACTGAATAGGTTGAAAGCATGTGTGTGAGTCCAAAAAAAAAATCAGGCAAGATGGACCATGGAAATGTGCCTTGTGTGTCTGTAGATGACCTGAATTTGACAGTGGTGTGTGAATGTGTACATGAACACAGTCAAGCTCAGTGCTAGCTCTACATGCGTGTATGTTGGGCAGCTTTGAACCATGCATAGTTGAGCTGACAGTTCACTATCTTCACCCCCAAACATGGGAAATGGCTCTGCCAGGAGTTGCACTAACACCTGCCCAATGTCAGAAGCAGTGCTAGTACCTGACTGAGACTGCTGTCTGCTGGGACCATGTCCTCCACAGGAATGCTCAGGACCATGACCTCATGGCCTTCCATGTCTTGGTGTGGACAGCATGCTCCCATCTGAAGTACTGGATATACTGCCACTATGGGAGCATGATTGTGCACTGACATGAGGACTCTCAGCAGATGGAGTTGCTGACCTACATCTATGAGTCCAATGCTTAACTCCAACCAGAAGTTCCAGCACAATATGTGTTCCAAGGCAGATATTCTGCTATCTGTCTCAGACTACCCTCTTTCCCTAGCATCAGTGAACTGATCCAGGGTGTCATCAATGTGGTGGAGGCAGTCACGGATGTCAGACTGTGCTGCGTCCATAACCATGAGCATATATCTGGAGTTCCTTTCAGAACCTGCCTGTGCCTTCATGATGGCCTGAGTGAACCGTGATGTGACACCTGCAACAGATGGTGGAAGTACAGCAGGCCTCCTATGAGCACTCCTATCAATTTGTCTGTGTGGAACCTTGCAAGATCTCTTGCTATGGCCATTGTCTACACACACTGGAGCCATAGTTGCTACATTTTCTTGTTCAATGTCCTCACCCTCTGACTGTCCAATATCTTTGGCCTCCAGGGACTGGGTATGTGTATGCATAGTGACTGTGTGCTGTGACAATATGGGCAGAAGAGTAGATGTCAACCTCTGGGACAAATTCAGCTCCTGAAACCCCCACTTGTGCCTCACTGTGGCCACCATCATCATCAAGGTCTGAAGAGACACTGACATCAAGTTGTGTATGGGACAGAGACCAATCCCCCAGTCACCTGTGATAAGAAAGGAAAAAGCAGTGCATTAATACCTGCAGTATTATGTTGTGAAGTACTATGCTGCAATATATGTACAGCTCTATACACTGTTGGCACTATAAAGACCTGTTGAAACCCCAACCTCATATAGTAGGACAAAAGGATATTACTTTTCACATATACAGCTGTAGTTATTTGTTAATAAAAGCTCTTTATGAAGCAATCTCATCAGCAACAATGAGGTACACTGTTGACATTTGTGAAGACTCTGCACAGTTGAAACATATGGCAATCTGCAATGTCCTGACAATACTGTCACATCTATCAGTGTGGTCACACCTACAAGGCATGCACATGACTCTAACATGTGTACAGTCAGAAAATATCTGTGCAGTTTGCAAACATGCCAACAGTACACCAATCCAGGCAGCAGGCCTGGGCTGACACTTTAGGGATTACATTGCTGTAAACCTACATCTATAACAAAACAGTGTCATGCTTACTAGAAGCAGGACCACTGCATTGTCCGATACCTGATGGACCTGTGAAAAGTTGAGGAAGAGGTAATGTCAGTACCACTGCATGTTGTGCCACAACAAGGTAACACATCCATATATCTCACATTTACAGTAGCTACTGTGTTAATTGCTATATTGGTCAACATCTGAGCATGAGAGACAACTGCACTAAAACCCTACCCCCCCAAAGAACACAGATCTGACACCCATGTAGGAGTATGTACACTCTGACACACTTAATGCTACAGTAATGCAGTGGTGATCAAACTAAGCTTATCTGCCCGATCCTCTGCTGTGGAAACTGTGGTACCCACATCCACAATGTACAGTGTGATGGGTGCCTGGGAGCTATCATGTGTGCCTACATTTGCCAAGGAATTCCTCAGAGGCTGAGAGTGGTTGTTCCACTGCAGGCCTTCCACCTGTGACGCCACAATTCCTGACTACATCTGCTGCTCTTCTGCATGCGGCATTGATCATGTCCATAGAACCTGCTCATATGTCCTGCTATGATGACCTGTGGCATTCACATCACAGACAAGGTCAGCCCAAAATGCTGCCCACTGTTCCCTGTTTTGCTTTCCCTGGACAGTAGGGGTTCATGGTGTTGCCGGAGGCTTTCATGTATAATATCATTCTCTGCACCCATGGAAGCTGCATGGCATCTTGAGCACATGCTTCCTGAAAGACAACAGAATGGGAACACAAGTCAGGATCACATCTGTGGAAGTAAACTATGTAGAGATACAGCAAAAATAGAATGGCTGGCAGTATCTACTGCTTGATCACAAATGTCATATTCCACTGTGTGCAAACATACTAAACGTATGGAAGCAACTAAGATACTAGCGATAGTCAGGTATTCCCATGTGTGCCATGACAGAAACTGCTGCATGATCATACACCCAACACTGGAGTCTATTGTAGTGTGTCCCCTAGGTGCAACCCCTGATAATATGTCAAAACAATAGTGCCAAACAAATATCAGTATGTTATTACAACCACTATAAAGGGACAATCCCACGAGACCAGTGTGCACATTGACAAAAAACATTCCACTCTTGATGTATTGTATGTCCTCTGTAGCTGTAACAAACATGGAGATAATGACATGTCATTATCACAGCTCTAAGAAAGGCTTAATGCTGTAATCCATATTCCCCATAAGTATGCTTACACATTTGCATCCTGTTGTAAACAAAAAGGTTACATACCAAAACTCCTCTGTTGATATGTGGTGATATTTAAGTTTTTGGAAAGCATGTTCTGTGTCCAGAAAGTCTCATAAAGAATGGTTCCCCATAGCCAGCATGTTTGCTTTTTAACATATTTCTCATTAGCAGGTGATTGCCTCTTAACCAATCAGTGGTTCTAAAATGCTAATTGCCCTATCATCAGCCAATGACATGCAACCACTGTACAAGATATAAGGCCAATCATATAGATTAGTAGTCCTTTCTGATATGTTGTGCTGGACATTACTGAGGTGACGAGACTACAGCATCACAGATGGTAGGTCTGCAGCAGCTACTTTTACAAAGAGATGTGTGTGTTACAGGCCGCAGCTGCTGCTGCAGGTAATAGGCATAGACAAAGTGCGTGAACACTTTGGAGGACAACAAGCTGTAGGAGTAACTGTGTAAACTGTGTCAACCTTGTTGTAGAGGCAGAGCCAGAGTGAGGGTACCCATTCCATTCAAGTTAAGGCATATGTTTAAGGTAAGTATGTTAGGCAACAGTATCATCTGCAGAGTACTAGGCAACATGTTTATTGTGTCATTGAGCAACATAGAGGATAAATATGACATTATGCCCACATCTGTCAGGCCACATGTTACAGTCTGGTACTCATTTGGAATGTGTACGCTGGCAGTCTTTGTTACAAGCAGGGGCTTCATATGTGTATGTTAGTTGTGTAGATGTACTAATCTGCACTGTGAATTTGAAAGGATTGTGTCCTACACTCTGATATTAGTGGGCCTCATTTGCATTACCTGAATTAGTCCTCTGTGAATGCATATTAATGCATGATGTGACACTTTATGCACTTATAGTTTTGCTAAAGGGATATGTGAAGTGTGTTTCTATATGCAGGCCTGTGACTTCCATCACGGAAAACAGACATTTCATTTGAAATGCATTATGTGGATAAAGAGTGCATGACTCAGTCATTAATTACAGGCTTTACAATATTTAAATGCTACAGACCACTGGATTTGAATCCAGGATTAGGTATGGCAAAATGTACTATTTGCAAGGCATTTAACAGACAGAGCTACTGAGTCACTGTTACAGCAAAACTATTTAGAAGATGAAAGTACACACATACAGGCTAGGAAGTACTTTTTTTACATCCGTCAATATGTGCATGGCTTTATATAGATGTATTTCTGCACCAGGGTCCCAGCTGAACATGTATTTGATAGTAATTTTATTTATTTATTTATTTATTGACATTTGTAAACCGGGTTTGTCCAACTGGGCTTGTGGCCCATTTTCAGTGGAGACCCAAGGAGAAAAGCTCCAGTAATACATTTTAAAACAAGTACAATTTTAAACAATATTGATATAATAGCAGTTATAGCAAAATGATTCACATATGTTGGGATACATGCATGAAGTTAAAGTTGCATTAAAAAGAAGCTAAGTAACAATTTTACATTGATATAGTTCAATAGGTCAACAATAACATTTTTTGTTTGTATAAAATTGTGCCAATGCATAGTAGACACATTGGAGGGAGAGGTGTAATGAGGTACTAAGTCTGGTCCTTTTGAGGGTACATAAAGGGAAGGAAGACTAAGTAGGGTCATGGCAAGGGCAGGTTCTGGAATTGAGAAAATAAGCTTTTAGTTCATTTTTAAAGTGTGAGGTGTGAGAGATTGAACGTAAGTCAAGGAGAAGTTTGTTCCAAGCATGGGCAAGGGAGTGTTTGTAGAGTAGTTTGCCTACTGATCTTTTTGGGTGGTAGATATCAAGTAATTGTTGGTTAGAAGTACGGAGGGTCCGGGATGGGATGTAGATGGAGTCTAAGGAAGATAGAGATGGACAGAAGGAGGGTTTATAAAGAACAGAGTGTAGCATATGAAATTGATAAGATAGCAGAAACTGGGGAAGTTGAAACCATTGAAGAGAGTTTAAAGAAATGCAGTGGTGTGAGTTGTATAGGGAGTTAGTAATGAATCTGGCTATTTTATGGTAAGTCTGTTGCAGTTTGTTTAGAGTGGAGGCCTGGATATTGGTAAGAACTGGGGTGGTGTATAAGAGGGAGGGGAGGAGGAGTGCCTGGCCCAGGGTAAGTCTAGATTCAGGGGTTAGGAATTTTTTGTTTCGATATAGCAGACCTAGTTTCTGGTTTGTTTTTTTTTATACATTGGAGTATGTGTAGGTTGAACTTCAGTTCGTCATCGATAATGACCCCTAGGAGTTTTGTGTGGGTGTCAGGTTGGATATTTGTATTGTTAGAAGATGTAATAAAAAAGGAGGTTTTGTGATGAGAAAGAGAACGGGGAAGGAAAAGTAGGAGTTTGGTCTTTGTGGGAGTTAGGATCAATAGGTTGTGAGAGAGCAATTGTTCAGTGGATGGTAGGGCCTGTTGGGTCAGGGAGTGTAGTTCAGGAATGTTATTTGAGATGGATATAAGTGTGGAGTCGTTGGCATACTGAATAAGGGAGGATTCTTTGCATGAGGTGTAAAGATCATTGGTGAAGATGTTAAACAAAAGGGGTCCCAAGATGGAGCCTTGGGGAACACCAGTGGAGATGGGAAGGAAAGGTGAGGAGGATGAGAGCCATTTGACAGATTGTTCCCTGCCAGATAGGTAACTATTAAACCAGGCAAGTGCGGAGGGGGATAGGTGGAGATTTGCGAGTTTGGATAGTAGTAGAGGATGAGAGAAAGTATTGAAGGCTTTGGAAAGATATAGGAAGAGACAGGAAATTAGTTTATTGTTGTCTAGGGCCTCTACAATGATATGAGTGAAGGAGAGGAAGGCAGTGGTGGTGCTGTGGTGAGGATGAATTCCATGTTGGGTAGCGGTAAGTAAGTGGTGTGTGAGGAGGTGATTGAGAAGCTGTGAGTGAATACATTTTTCTAATATCTTGGAGAGGGGGCACAGAATGGCAATGGGTCGGTAGTTTGAGGGGTCAGTGGAGTTTCCACCTTTATGAAGAGGGATAGTGAAGAAAGATTTCCAAAGGGTGGGGACAGTTGATTCCAGAATAGATTGATTAATTATTATAGATACAGGATAGGCAATTGAGTCAGCAGCAAGTTTGAGGAATGTAGGAGATAGATTGTCAGTGGAAGGAGAGCAAGGTTTTAGCCTGAGTAGTAGAGATTTGATGTAAGTAATGGGAACTGGCTCAAAAGAAAACAAAGTTGTGTTAGTGGGACTTGGGGAGCTGGGTGTCAAAGTAGAGTTTGGCTTAGAGGTTACCAGATTTTGGATGGAAGAGATAAAGTGTTTATTCAGGAGGTTAGCTGTTTCCTGAGAGGAAGAGGTAGGGTATGGGGAGGGATTAGAGGGCTTTCCAGGCTAGAGGATGTTGTTGAGAGTTGAACAAAAGTTTTGTGGATTGGATTTTTTGTTAAGCTGAGCAGAGCTATAGTATAACTTTTTGTCATTAGTTGTATGTTTTTTTGCAAGGTTCCTCAGTTGCCTGTATTTTTGAAGAAAAGGTGGTTGTTTAGTTTTAGTCCAGGTTTTCCAAGCATGATCTCTTTGTTTCGTAAGGGACCTGGTCTCTTTGGAGAGGCAGGGAGCATGGTTTAATTTTACTCTGATCTTCCTAGAGGGAGCTAAGGAGTTTATAGTACTCATGAAGATGCCATTGAAAGTGCTTACAGCATCGTTTAGGGGAAGGTGTTTTAGGATGGACCAATCTATGTTGTGGAGAATGGAGTTAAATTGGGATGAATTGAAAGTCGATAGTTTTTGACGGTCTTTGATAAGGTGGGGTTTAGGAATATGGGAGTAGTGTCTTAAGATGGTGGTAGGGAGATGATCACTGAGGGAGTCAGGTAAGGTGGTGGGATTGTGGTATTGGTGGGGGGAATTGGTAAGGATCCAGTCTATGATGGAGCTGGAAGAGGAATTTTTATGGAAGCGAATGGGAGATGTTATAAGTTGGTGGAAGCCGTGTAGGTGGATACTGAGTTGGGGGGAGTCAGTTGTGAGTTTGGACAAATCAATGTTGACATCACCAAGGATAAGTGTCTCATATGGTATGTTGTGGGAGAACCAGGATATGATGATTTCAAGAATGGGCAGATTGTTACCAGGAGGAAGGTAGATAGAGGCAATTGCAATTTTTTTTGTGGGGATTCAGATGGAAGTTACGGATGATGATTTCAGCTGGGAGGAAGTCAGGAATTGGGGAAGGGTATGGTGAGAGGTTAAGAATGTTTGAGTAGAGGATGGCCATGACACCACCTTTTTTTACAAGTCTGTCAGATTGAAAGATATTATAACCTGGTGGGAGTATTTCACTATTTGAGATGTGTGGCTTGAGACAAATTTCAGATAGGGAGAGGATGTGAGGGGTATTGAGAGCTATCCATGAGTGCAGTTCAGTGACTTTATTTGCTAGACTCTGAATATTCAATGAGTAAATAGTTAAGTATTTGTATGGAGATGATTGTTGTAACTGAGGTTGGTGACTGTTAAAGGAGTAAGATGGCGGCAGTGTAGAGGTAGTTTTGGGGAGAGAAGAGGGGCCAGGGTTGGGATAGGTTTTTAGTGAGGAGAGAGTGTGTAGTAGATGCTAGATGGAGTTTGTATAGTTTTGACTTACCTTTGTGGGAATGTTTAAAAACCTGTATTATGGATAGTTTATATAGACTTGAGATAGAGGTAGTAAAGAGATTAGGGGAGATAGTAAAATATGAAGTAGTTGGATATATGTTGTATGAGTGAGAAGTTGGTGAACATAGGAGTGGGTCAGAGAGATTGGAGTGGTAAGAGGTGGAGATAGAGAGAATAAGGAGTAGTGTAGAAGATATTAGAAAATAATACATGTTGGAATAAAATATGGTCAGATAGAGTAGGTAGAGAGACAGTGGTATAGATGAAGTGGTGTTGACAAGATTGACAGATTAGTAAGGTGGTTGTGGCAATAGGTAGGAAGTAGAATTGTAGTGGCTAGTGGGACAGGAAGGGAAGGGATAGTTAGGTGCAAAGGTAATTGTAATGGTGTGGGTGGGAATGGGGGTAGGGTAGAAGAGTGAACGGAGCGGGGCTAGCACCCAGGTCAAGATGTAGTCATAGAAACAATTAGAAAAGATAGTGAAAAACTAGCTTGAGATACAAGGATATAAAGTTTCTAAAGGTATAGTCACCAGAAATAAAATAAAAAAATAAATAAAATATGAGCAGAAGTAAGCTTACAAAAGGACACTGGCCTCAAGCTACACAAGTAGATTTACTTGAAGGAAACCCAGTGATGTATGGTTAAAATAAGCTACAATAGAGAGGGGCTTTGCAGGGGGAGAGAGAGGTATTACTAGCAGCTAAAAGCAGGGCAAAACATACAAAAAATACATTAATATGTAAAAGTCTGAAGACAGCAAAATAGGGCAGGTGCAGTAGGAAAGACAATTATGAGTGAGGCTAGAAATGAATTCAGGGAAGGGTAACGTGCAGAACAGAAGAATATACACAGAAACAGTATGAGGCTAGTGGGTAACCAAAGAGAAAGGATAGGAGCTGCTGGCATCTGCTTTTTGTGGTGACTAGCAAAAAAAAACACTGTAAATTCTTGTTGTGCTTATAATGTCTAGCATTAATTAAAAGATTAGCTTGTGTAGTAGTTATTTACTGGGACACATACTTCAGTGGTATTATTTTAAGCTTAAAATTGTGGCCGCCGGACAGATAGAGTTGCAGGGTATCTGTTAGGGTCCTCAAACCTGTGCTGCCTGTACTGTGGCCAGGAGAAAACCACAGGGAAAAATCCACTAGGGTTCAGTGGTATTATTTTAAGCTTAAAATGGTGGCTTCTGGACAGATAGTTAGAGTTGCAGATACCCTAGCAGATCATACCTCTCAATCAGGAAACATCATACCTCTCAACCAGGAAACATAAAAAATCTGGACAAGGCCCATGGAAGAAAGGTACAAATCTGTACACTGATTAACATATAATTTGCATGCATAGTTATGTAACCCCACCCACTCCAATGGAATTATGGGATACTAACTTTCAAACGCAAACTGAAGAACAGACAACCAACATATGGCACCAGAGTCCCCCCTGCAGCCATTCCAATGTCCCATTACCTGTCCACTCTTTCTACTCTTCAGGTCATCACAGTGGTGACAACACTGTTCACCAGTGCAGGGGATACCAGTACCATTGGTAAGGTCCCTGGGCAACTGATCCCAGGCCTCGGCCTTACATTCTGAGCCCTGGTAATCACCCTGCAGCAGCCTAGGTTCATAAATGTGCATTTAGGAGTCCAACAAAAACCCTGGACTCCTGCATGTCTCATCTCTGCACCCAAAAGCATGTACCCTCTCCAATACTGCCTGGAATACTGACAGAAAGAAAGACTTCAACAAGTGTTGCAGAATTCCTGCCTATTGCTCTTAATATAGTGTGATTTCCCACCCTTAAAAATCATTCAGCATTATTCAGAAAAGTGCCACGATGCTTAACATTACACAAACCAGTTAAGTGGAATTGAGCATCATGAAAACTCACACTACTGAGGTTTTAGACAAGTTTAGCAACGGGCAAACAATAGTAGCTGTTATGCTTAATCAGTGCTTAGCACTGCACACTTCTTCCAAATGTAAAAGTTATGTTTTTTAAATTACACAAAAATGTAGATTACATTAAACAAATATGATGCCTACTAGCAATTCAAACCGAGGACCCACGAAGCTTAAGGCTGTCATTCTACCCATTTAGCTATTTGGATAGTATACAAACTAGTATACCTTCACATATACCACTAAGCTACCATGGCATGCCACACAAATAGGCTTAAACAGGCTTAAACATAAGCAGAAATAAATAATTAATTACATCTGGTTTCTATTTTTAGATGTCTGGCAGGTGTCAGCTGACTATGTGTAAGCACGGCTTGGCATTGCTGTGCTCTGCACCTAGCCACACAGACATTAAAAAAATTTAAAAAAAAAAACTAAAAAAAACATATAACTTGATCACATCTGGTTTTTATTTTTAGATGTCTGGCAGGTGTCAGCTGTCTATGTTTAAGTGCAGCTTGGCATTGTTGCACTCTGCGCCACACCACCAAAATGGACATTAAATAAAAAAGAAATTTGAAATTTAAAACATAAACTATTAATTCGCAGCACATTACAATAGCTGCAGGGAACATTACAGGGAGCTTCACCATGTACATAACATCTGACCAGTCTCAACATTTCTGCCTATAGGGATTCAATATCGCTGTTACTATGCTCTACCTCGGCAGTGCACCATGATTAATATGCTTGGCATGCTACCGAGGGGGAGCCATTGCTGTGTACATGGGTACATTCCAAGTAGACTCTACGTGGAGCTTACACAGATTTTATTGAATACTGAGGTATGTTTTCTCCTTCCATTTTCTCAAGCTCATCAAAAATTCTTACATTATTTCTTATTTTCATGTACTCTTGGTCTAACCTTACCAAGCAGCCAGTTATTTTGTTTTAGTGAAAATTCAGTGCAGTTGTCTTATTCACCCAGTCCTCCATTTAAGTCATTTAAATTTGTTTCTATGATGTCTACATGGGCATTCTGTACCAGATCATAGTTTTTAGAAGTTCAAACTGCTGTTGCCATTTTCTTGCAAATAATTTACCTTTTTTACATACTGTGTATTTTTAGGAATAATTATTGTATGGGTGGGAAAATATTTTGCAAATCCTTCTTTGTAGGAATGCTTTTGTGCCCAACAGTTTTCAAAATTGACATCTGTCATATGGTCTGTTGATAATATAGAACTGGATGTATTAACGGATACAGAAACGGTGGCTATTGTATTGGTGGGCTTGGCATAGTATTTGGTATTAATTAGGTGGCCAAACAAATAGAAATGATAGAATATAGTAATGAAAGTGTAAAGAGCCAAAGTTCATGTTATTTAACCAATCTAACATGGCAGAGCTATTTGGCAAACTATAAAGCAATCATGTACAGTCAGGGTATTTTTTGTACTCTACAACAAAACCATTTGGAACACAGCACAATTTCACTTAAAAAAAAAGTTAGGGGTTGCTGCTGCTGTTACTATGCAGTATGTGCAACAGGCTTTAAATCAGGGTGCTGCTGCTTCTGCTGCCTGACATCAGCAAGAAGAAGAAGAAGGGTGTTTAGATGTTGAGACCCTATTTGAATTATCATGGAATGAATGATACAGCAATTGCTGAGATATGCAGGGTGGACCAGGAAACACTGAAGGAAGTATACAACCTCTGCAACCCCCACCTCCGGCACCAGGGAAATTGAGGAGGACCCATCCAAATGGAAACAAAGGTACATTCAGCATTACATATAATAGTTACTGTTACTTTCCAGAGACCCACTGGGGATATATTAGGGGTGTCACAGGCATCAGTCTCTAGAATATTGCATCAGTTTTTGAAAGCAAGGGACATCACCATAGTTTCAAGGACCACAGGCATTGCCAGCAGAGGCAGGTATAGATGAGGAGTCTGAGGGAGAACTGCCATTTAGATGCTGCTGACAGATGGAGACATTCACAGTATCCCCTGGTTCTGGGTAAGAGGCAAAGCATAGCATACACAAGATTAAGATTCCATGCACATAAAAACAGGAAAACTGATGATTGTCAGACACCAGAAGCTTTCCTTAACCATATAGTGGCTGTGCCCTGATAGCATTTGATTGGGACAGTTTACAAGGACACAATTTGTTCCCACAGTAATGCAAAGGTAAGTACAGAACCTGTACAATTTATATATCTGATTACTCTCATATGGAAATATGTATACACCACTAAGCAGAGCATTTGTATGAGGTATATACAGTTATGTCAGTAATATCACCACTGTCAAATATTTGCAATTTACAGTTACATGAAAGAAACAATAGTGTGCATCAAGCATCCCAATTGACCCCCATCTATAAAACATGAAACATGTCAGTTATACCCTCACTTACAAAACTATACCAATAACCAAGACTGAAGCACCTAACGCTTTCACTGATGTAATGGCAACACTAACTGAAATACAGTGCACTTCAACAATGGTGGAAGTAATCATTCACAAATGAAAAGGAAGAAGAAATCAACAACCTTTCTTCTATAATACATACTGAGTAGTGCAGCACATCAATAAATGAGTTTTAGCTATCCAGTGTGTGTGTCAGACATATATCTAAACCTCAAGTCAGAAAGACACCACTGGAAGGGAATTTGCCTCCAAGATTTGGTTTAGAAGGCACTATATGTTTGATTTTCTTTAAGTCACAATGAGTTATGCAAAGGGCAGGGCACAGTCATCATCATGTGCACAGGTTGGGGAAGTAGGAGGACAAGGCAGATACCAAAGAAGTGAGTGTGTGTGAGTAAGAAACACATGTTTCTTTCAGAGTATAAAGTGTTCAGGACCAGTAACAACAGATGTATAGCACTCATCAACAATGTTTGAACAGCTTGCATATGTTTGAGGTGATATGGACAAGTGAAATTTGTTTCCCAATGCATGTATGTCTGCATGAACACAATCAAGCACAGTGTTTACACTACATCCTGGAATCTCAGAAAGGTGTGAGCATTACATATAATAGTTACTGTTACTTTCTGTTCAGAATCATTGCTCCTGACCACCATAGCCATCTCTGCCAGGAATTGCATTTTGACTTCCAAGGCCCTGCCCTGACTAGAAGTCAGGGTGCTACCCGAACATGAGTGATGTCTACTGGACAAGCTCTCCTCATGATTGTATGTAGGACCATGAACCCATGTTACTATGCCTGAGTGTGGACACCAGAATCACTAACAGAGCAGTAGATAGTAATATCACTACAGGAACTAGATGTTGCACAGCCACATCTGCTAATTTCAGAAGACTTATCAGCTCTCCAACCATGTGGATGCCCATACTCAACCAGAGGATGTTCCATCATAGATGTTGCATGATCCAGTGCGTTGTTCATCCTGTCCAAGGAGTTCCCCAAATAGTTCATGGAGTCACTGAAGTTAGAATGCATGAAGTTTAGTAGTTGCAGTATCTCTTCCAAGGCCCTGGTGGAATGTGCCTGTGCCTCTATTATGGCCCTACACATATGGCTGGTGGCATCTAATGACACACCAGCATCAAGAGGATGGTGACCAGCAGGCCTCTTGAGCATCCCTACTAACCCTTCTGTGTGGCACAACATGCTCACTATGGCTACAGAGAAAAACAACCAGCTCTGCAACTGGAGTAAACACACTAGCTTAATTAATGGTTTCACCCTCTATTTGACCTATATTAGAGGTCTCCATGTCATGGGCATATGTAAGCATAATGACTGTGTTTGAAATATTGGCAGGGGATGTGTGAGTCACAACATCAGTGTCAGATTGACTCTCTGCACCCCAAGACTGTGTCTGTTCATTGCCTGGACCATCATCAGAGGCTATTGATTCTCTAATATCATGCGGTAGGAGTTCCACAGTATCACAGTCAGGATCACCTATTATACAATGCAATAAACACAACACACAGAAAATTAAAGAATACTATTGATCACATATTTTCCTTATATGAAATGCATGTTGAAAATCTAACAGATGCTAAAGCAACATAAATTTTAATCTCAAATAGACCTGAATCTACCTTATAGACAATAATACCAGTAACTAAATGTGGGCTTACCATGTGCAGTTAGGCTGGCCACCTGAAATACAGCTCTGCCTGCATGTGAGAATGGAAAAGGAAAGAAGGATGAGTACCACAATGCAAATGAAACAAGAAAAATAGAACAATACTCTTCACAAGTGCAGATTAAAAATGTTCTCATACAAATATGTGAAAAACATTTGGAATTCCCTCCCCCCAAAACACCCTACTTTAGTTCTTCAGGATTGTGTCATCTGACTTACAGTTATCACAGTTCTTCAGGATTGTGTCATCTGACTCACAGTTATCACCAGATCAATATCCATTAGACATGTAAGACATATGCAGATAAAGATGTAACAATGACACTTGCATTTTGCATACCTGGAAGGTCTGCTTGTGACAGTCTGGGTCTGTCCATTCACATCTGCACCAGCATTAAGGATTCTGTGGAAACCCTCTGATGAGCTATCTGGATTTCTCACAGTGGACAGGAACTCCTCTGTTTCAGTCAGTGCTGGTTCGGTAGGAGGATCACCCTCATAGGCACCTGTTCCAAGGCAATTGAAGCTGTCCTATGATGGGCAAAGTTTATAGTACTACTTGCCTATTACTTGCCTAGTGTTGTATCTGTGAGTAAGTTTTTCCATGCTCTCTGAGAGCATTAGCACCATTAACCACCTCCTACCATAACCTGTCTTAGGCATATTTATCAGCTTTACCTCTCTCTAACAGAAAAGCTCCATGGTGACATAAGGCGTGGATAGGGACCTTATTTTCTGCATCATTGTATGGTGGCTTGTGAGGTACACATTTCTTCTTGGGTGACATGTCCCTTTTAGACAGAAAATAGACACAAATGATTATATATATATATATATATATATATATATATATATATATATATATATATATATATAAAATAAAGAGATAGGATGGCTGTGAACTTAATTATGTATGAATGCATGCATCCATTATGGAGAAAGCATTTTAAAAGTTAATGTTCCTTATGAATACACACACAGTAGGACAGTACCCCCCCCAAAAAAAATAAATCTAAATGTACAATAATAAAAATGTATAATATAATAAAGCATCATACTAACAAGGTTACAGCATCATCTGCACAGACAGACTACACAAAAAGCTGGTGGTGTAGCTATTCTTTACTCCAACCATCTCAATATCATGCCACTAACTATATCTCTCCCTAACTTTCTCCTTGCATAACTAATAATAGTCAACTGCAAACTAAACAACTACAAATCACTATGCATCACTGATATCTATATTCCCCTGGAAACAACATCCCTACTATAGAAAACCTATTCTCCTTCATCTCCAACTACATCTCCAACAAAACTATCATCCTAGATGAGGTCACTGTCAGCTGTCAAACCCTGTCTACTGGCATCACAACATCTAGCCAAAGTCCCCATGGCTTCACTAAACTAATTTCCACCTCCACCCACTGCAATAAATCCTCTAATATAGGTACCATCCTTCATTGTAAACTTGTATCTAATCCCAGCTTATATCACAACCTAAAACACTCCCAGACATTATCAGTGACAACCTCCTATCTGTGTACAAAGACTTACCTTGCATCACATCAGACAAAACAACTACATAGAATGTCACAGTCTCACCAGTTTTAACACAGAAGAGGTCAATAATATACTTAGCTCTATAAACCGGTCATTCCTCCTAAGCCAACCAATAGAGGATGCAGTTCTGAACTTTAACTGCATTTTCCAGCATACTCTTACTTTCCTATCTCCTGTCAGGAAAAAAAAGAGTCAAATCTTGTTATTCACCTTGGCTTTCTCATTCTACCCAAGCCCTTATGTGCAGTAGGGACACCAGCTTTGAAAACCTGCTTAAAACCAAATCCTCCAATCATCTTCAAACCTAAAAACAGCTATGTAACTGTACAAAAAAAAACAAGTCAACATAAATAAAAAGAACTATTATCTAAAACCTCTAACACTCCATTGAAGCAACCAAAAAAAAAAGCTGGAATACCATATATAAAATCCTGAACACCAGTTCTCCCAGTATACCAAATGCATTCCCTCTCTCCCTCTGAACCTGCCAATCTATTCAACTCCCACTTCATTGACTCCATTAATAAATTGACACAAAACCTACACAACCCTTACCCCACACCACCATCCTCATTCGTTGCCAACATACCCACTTTCTCTCTCTTAAAACAGTCACTACCACCTACATAAATTCTCTTCTTACCAAACATAAACTGTGCTCTCCCTCAGTAGATAATCTTCCTCCAGAATTCCTTAAACTTGCTGCTAACTCAATTGCCTTTCCTGTCTCCAGCTTAATTAACAGATACCTTCAAGAGTGATTAGTCCCTTCTATCTGGAAACAATTTTACAGCATTCTACTTCACAAAGGTGGACAATCCATAGAACTCAGAAACTTTAGGCCCATAATATATTCTGCCCCTCTCTCAAAAAAATCTCAAAAAAATGCCTTCACAAACAACTTCTAGAACAACTCCTAAAAGAAAATCCACTCATTTCAACCCAACATGGCTCCTGCTCTAACCATAGCACAACTACTACTCTGTTTTCCTTCACACATGCCATCATTAAGGCTAGAGAAACAACTTGTATCTGCCATTTGTCTGGGCCTCTCCAAAGCCTTTGACACTGTCTCTCATGCCTTACTTCTCCATAAAATGGCTGCTCTTGGTTTCCATAACTCTACTGTCAACTGGTTGTCTAGCTGCCTTTCTAACCACCAGCAGTCTGTTAATTTGTTTTTATCCTTCTCCAACCTCCTCCCTATAAGCACTTGTGTACTTCAAGGCTCCATTCTTGGGCCAATACTTCTCAACAACTTCCCCAGATGTCTTCATGCATCCTGTTCTCCCTCTTCCCTTATTCATTATGCTGATGACTTCACCATCATCTGTCCATCCCATAATTTCTAACACCTGCAAACTCTTATACAAAAACCCTTTAACTTAAAAGAAAGCTGGCTAAATGAAAACCAACTTATTCTTAAGCCCTCCCCCAAAAAATATTTCTCCTATTTCTTCCAAAGCCTCTATCTCACCAAAATCATCCCTTATCATTACTTTTCTTGACAACATCCCAGTAGAAGTAGCACACACTAAACTCCAGGGTGTCATAATTAAAGATCAACTAAAACTTAGTCTACATGTCCAGAACTGCATCAAAAAAAAATCACAAAAAATTGGGGATGGGCTAAAGAACAAAAAAATCCTCACCAATGACACCAGACTTACATTTGCTGATACATATCTTCTCCCCACCCTACTATAGGCTTCTCCTATGTTAACCAACCTACAATAAACCCTTAAAACAAAGCTGGACCTCTGCTACAATAAAATTGGTAGATATGCTGATAACCAACTATATAACTCACACCATTGTATAGCTCTACAAATCCTCAACTGGCTTCAGGTATCTCACCAGCTCCTCCTCTCATAGCACTCTCACTTCATAATAAACAAACCTACTTCCTGTCCAGCAATTGCTTCACTACTCACTTTCTATACACCTAATTGATCACTCTGTGAAGTATATTCTAACTTCTGTTAGAAATCTACAATCCTAAACAATCCCTAGGTCACTGTCTATATAGTAATACTGTTGCTCTGGCTTGGAACAAAATACCTCTACCCATCAGATCTGTTGCAAAACAGTCTCAACTTTAAGAAAGCTTCACAGAAAAAACTCATTAACTCCTGGCTCTGCTTCTGTCTTACCTCCTAACAGTCTTCCTCTGCCTCCTCCTCTAATTTCTAGCCACTAACCCCCTTCTAGCCCCCTCTACCCACTATAACATTTTATTTTGCGCTACACACTTCTCCATACTCACTCCTAATGTTTCATAATCTCCCCACCCATCCTCCAGCTAATCATCCTCTCATTTCAGTGTAGCACCACTCTTCCCATTTACTCCCATCCTTTTTCTCCTTTTCCACTACCTACAGCCATTTCCTTCTCAACTTGTCTCATACACTTGTACAACAACTCTGTAGATAGTTCTGCTCTCACTTGAAACCGTTTCCTGCTACTGTATTTTACTACTCAGCCTTGCAATGCTCCTTGAAAGCTTTCTATTTAATTACTAAATCTTGCATTCATACTCAGACCATGTTTTTAATTTTACTGTGCATAATCTTTCTATGCTTGTTAATTATGTAATTATTAAACTGTTATTGTCATTATTTTTACTTTTATTATTCTTGTCTTGCTGGAGCTTTTCTCCGGAGGCTGTCACTGAAAATAGCCAGTCAGACAGGTCCCAGTTAACAAATGTCAAAATAATATATATATATATATATATATATATATATATATATATATATATATATATATATAGAATACCACTGTGTTGTTTGAAAAGGAACTCTTGTCACTATTTCTAACATGTAAGCTTTTGTCAGTCCACTTTCACATTATTTTTTATTGATATCTAATTATGTGTTCTACAAAGTACATTTCTGATGTTGCAATGACGGCAGGATTGGAGGTTGGCATAACGATTAAGGTGTTCACCTTACAAATACAATGTGCAGGGATTGATTCTTACATGGGATAATTAGCTAGGCTTACCATGGCAAACAAGGGGAAACTAGTCTATAACTAATCTATAAACATGTGATAAGGATGACTGTATCACTTGAATGTATTTCTTGATCTGGTCATTGCTACATTTACCCATTGATTGCATTTAATTTACTGTAAGCCTTTTTTCTGTAATTTATTTTTTTCTGATGCCTTTACTATTTGCTCTCCACTCAGCAGCATGAAAAAACAGTTCACTGTCTAAGGAAAAAAGTGAAATAAATATTTTATCATGCCTTATGTAGAGCAAATATGCCTAATGACATTGTGTGCCTTCCACAACATAGAGAGTACTTACTACAAAGAATGCACCTAACAGATGTCCAATTCTGTGCCACAAGGTGAAACTGAAGTGATTTGAGAGAAATAAGGCAAATGATGGATTTATCAAATTTTGTTTAGATATTGCATTGCAATTATTCATAATATGTATTTTTTTTGGTCATTTAAATTTGCATTTGATCTTTGCATGGCCTTGGCATTGCATGAATATGGTTCCTTATGTAAGGAAAAAAAGTGAAAAATTTAGTTGAGGCTGAGTTATGTAGCACAAACATGCCTGGCAACTGTGCTCTTTCCTCTTCATTCTGAACAGTAATGAGTGGAGAAATTTCACCTATCGCATAACTATCCGTATGACACAAGATATACCTGATGTGAATTGAGTAAAATAAGGAACATGAAGCATTGGATGAGTCCTGTTTGGAGATTATATTGCAGTTCTTCACAATAAGCATTTTTTGTCATTTTAATTTGCATTTGGTCTACTTTTGCAGCTCGCAAACATGGTTCTCTACCTAAGGAGAAAAGTGAAAATTTTTGTTTAGTGCTGACCTATGCAGTGCAAGCACTCCTGGCAATGGTGTGCTTTCCTCTGTACTCTGTGCAGTACTAAGTGGAGAAGATCCACCTGATGCATACTCATCTCAGTGGCACAAGGTGTAAGTGCATTGAGTTTAGATAAAGAACACTGTTGATCAGAGATCCAAATCCAGCAAAAAGCTACTTTACAAAGGGTATAGGAATCCCATTTCTCATTACATTTTGATTAGAGCTGTAACATACCCCAACATGTATTACTCAGCTCATACAACTGCATCCATCTGAAGTTTATTTACAAACATAAATACTGACTTTTACATAAAAATGCATTCCCCGGACTAATTAAAATCACATACAAACAGGCCTCTCTGAAATGTACCACCATTCAATCAAAATTATTCTATCTCTAATTTGCATGTGTAAATGATAGTTCTCCTGTGGCAATGTATAACAATATTTTAACATTGTGTAAGCCCCAAAATCACAGTATGTCACAATTCATCCTCTAATCACCTCCCAAGCTACAAGGATTAAAAGCCAGGCTGTTAAGCATTCTATTGTTAAGCACTGGTACCTGTGTCAATAGGTTGAGCATCACACATGGCAAAGCTCTATGCCATTTTCAAACCTTTACTGCTATGTGATATAAGTACTGCCAGTGTGTCTGTCAAGGAATTTGTCTGTTTTCAATTGTTCAAATGCAGACATGGCTGGTGATGGAGAAAATGGTGCTAAATCTTAATTCCAAAAGTGGGGTATTGAGGAGACAAGAATATTTGTGGCGCTTTTCATGAAGTGCTACTACTGTAGGCTGCTACAGGAGTATTACACCAGTTCTTAATATAAGGCTGAGGCTTGGAATAGCTAACCCAATCCTGTATATAGTGCAACTATAGGCTTAAAATGCCTTAGCCTAGTATTAATCTATGAACCTATGAACCTATGAACTGTCATCCCATGCCCTGGGAAACAACGTTGTCACCACTATAGTGATCTTGAGAAGCAAAAGCAGGACCTCAAAAGCTGATGGGAAGCTGAATTTAGGAGTGCAAAGACCCTTCAGTTGTGTAAGTATACTGACACATCACCTATCTCAGAATTATTAATGATCTAGCCAGCCAATGCAGTTATTCCTTACACTTTCTTATACATTTCTTTTATTTTTGTACCATATAGCTGCAGAGGAAATAGCTGCAAACGGTGAGGTACACCAGGAGAGATTAAATCACCATAGAGAGGCATGGGGTAAGTTTAACTCAGATCCAAATTCAAGGCCAGAAATATATTTTCATTCCCTCAAGCACTAGCTTCTTGAGCAGGAGTACCTCATCCATCATCTCAAACAGAAATGTCTTCCCTAATAACTATCATTACTTGCATTAGGCAAAGAGAACAGCAAATTAACTGTATGTGGGTTCAGTACCCAGAAGCAGCAATTACTTTTTTTTATTACTGAATAAATATTTATAAAATATTAACAGTCACAAAATGTCAGGAAGAATCAAATATGGTAATTGCAATGCACATTTTCTATTTGTCATAAAGACACTATTTGTTATATCGTGCATTGAGATTTATTTATGTTATGAAACATAAATATGTATTCATATATATGGATGTGAAAAAGGCTTACAATAGTAAGTTATCATAATTGTGTATTGCCAGACAAAGTTTATTGAAAAAAATGCGTACTGTGACATGCCATCTATCTTATTATCACTTTTCTTTCTTGTCCCACCTTCGCCTCTCTTTTTATTTTTCGAGTGGGGTTATGAGGAATTAAAATCTATTTTATTTGCATACTTTGCTGCTGAAAAATAACTGACCAACAGCACAGGGAGGGAAACTGGCTACTGCAGTTCAGCCTGCCATACTTCCACAGATGATATTGGAGACACCCGGCAATTTGAGTTTACAACCTTTCAGTGCTGCCACCACAAACCCTGTCCTAGCTTCTCCATCTGCATTACTTAGCTCTTTCCTGGCTGCTGATGCAGTGGTACCTCTGGGAACAATTGTACTTGTGGAGGTGTCACCCTGAAGGAGCTGACTGAGCTGGTGGCGGGTTTTATGGAAAGGGGGTTGGTGCATGTGTTGGAAGGGTTGAAAGAGTCCTGTGTCAGATTGCAAAGATAATGCCACATATGGTACTGACCCAGAATGCTGCTGCAGGAGATGGTGATGACAGTTCTGAGAGTGAAGACTAGATTCTCACTGTTCTCATGCTGGAAGTGGGTGTAACTCTGATGTCCCCTACCTATCCTCAGTCATGGTGTCTCCCAATGTTTTGTTTTCATCACTACCCCTGTCTGTCTTGTATATCCTGTATATCTGCATATGCTTCCTAACCTGCCTGTCTACTCGATCTTCATATTCCTAAATACCGTTCTCATCATTCCTATGTCAACTAAATATTAAAAAAAAAATTGCAACCCATACATAGCCACTGAAGTGTCCACTTCACTTATGTGTCATCTTGACACACTTGATTTGGTTCAATTGGCCATACAGCATTATTCTGTTGTCACCTATCATTGGTGTGGTGACTCTCTACAGTAATGAAATTGTGTGAACAATTGTACATTTATGTTTTGAAGAAGTGGATAGCTATGCTTCTTTACCATGACTCTCCTGCAAATTCATCTCTTCTTTCCCATGTGACCTACCCTTTGCTTGTCAACCACATTTTCACTGCTATCCTATCCACCCCTTTTTCACACATTTAATTTGATCAAAAAATAGATTCACACACAACACATGTGGTCAGTAATAGCCAATGGAAAAGCCATTGCTTTATGTCCCCTGAATTTGTGGGAATGTTGTCAAAGCACAGCAATGCTGAGTGACAGTGAATGCTGTTTAACTTCTAATTGCAAAATGGAAGATTTCAATTTAATTTGCAGTATTCTCATTAATTTCATGAAAATGTGCTTAAACCTGCTGTGCTATGGAAATATAAACTAAAGGCAGACTAAAGGCAATACTGTGATACAGTTTATGGGTTTATGGAACAGTTCTGGGGCTGCTGGATGTAATACAGCTGGAGGTCCTATGTGGTATGCTGAGATAATTATCCTGTTTATTGCCTGATCTTTTTGCATGGTGTCATGGGTTCAATTACAGCTGTAGGTCGATTTATTAATTAATAACATTTCATATTCCTATCATATATTTACCTGTAAATACTTGTATTTTTTCTCCATGCAACATTTCCTTAACATACCATTTGAATTGTTCAGCAAGACACCATTTAAGAAAACATTTCAGCCCCAACAGGGAGATTTAATAAGCCAAGCTTATCCTGCCTATGTCTTCTTGTTTAATGTACTCTCTCCTATGGCAAACAATTTATTGTACAGGGCATGGCAGATTAATGACGATTTAATAAGTAAGAGTAACACACCATACAGATGTTCCTACATGTCCCACAAAACATATTGCTGCTATTCCTTTCTGAATTTGTCACTAACTCTCTCTCTGTTCAAACCTGTTCACACCTTCTGCTTCAGCAAGCTGTCATTGTGCTTCAATTGTGTTATATTAATGTTGGGAAGTAGTGATTACTTTGTGGTGTGATGAGCCAATAGTCATGTGTATAGATACATTTTTGACTAATTGCAAGGGTTCTAATAAAATTTCTCATCCTGGAAACATCAACAATCGGGACAAAGGCCCATGAAAAATAGGTACAAATTGGTGTGCTGATTAACATAATATTTGCATACATAATTATATAACCCCACCCATTCTGAATGCAGGAAATGAACTCACACACGCTAAAATGCTCAAGTACATTTTCACACACATTCTAACATGCTCAAGCACAAGAATAAACTCTAAATGCAAAGAGCCAGTTCAAAAGAACTCTAAATGCAAAATGTAGCAATGGCAGTTGATAAACTGATTGCCAGAAATAAACTTACAAACTCTATAATGCTCAAGCACAAGAATGAACCCTAAATGCAAAGACCCACTTCAAAATAACTCTAAATGCAACAATGCTGGACTTACCACACAAATAACTCTAAATGCAAAATGCAGTAATGAGTCCATAGCAACGGCTGATAAATTACCATGCAAAGAACTCTAAATGCAAAATGCAGTAATGAGTCCATAGCAATTGCTGATAAATTACCACACAAAGAACTCTAAATGCAAAATGCAGCAACTGGTGGGAAGTATAGCACACACAGCAGCAACAGCTGATATGCTAGACTTAAATGCAACAAACTTACACATGCTTGCACATACACATCAGATAAACTAAGCAATTACAAGTACAAACCAGATACACTAAGCAATTAATGCCCCTCTTACCTAGGCTAGAGGACTCTGCAAACTTTAAAATAATTATGTGTTTTTCTGTTTTTCCTCTTACCTAGAGAGGACTAACTTTAACTTATGCTGACATCACTGTAACGCTGTTATATTCCTTCCCAGTCCAAGAGGTAATAGCTAATGTCATCACACATGCCCCTATAGGCTGGTGAGGCATGGTGACATCAGCCAAAAATTTAAAGCGGTACTAGTAATACAAAAAAAAAAAAAAAAGACTGGGAAATTCAGAAATTAAAAGGGCCACTTGGAAATTCATGGCACCCCAATATTTTGGCCTCAAACCGGTAAATACCGATGAATTCAGTATGGTTGTGAGGTATGATTCTAATCCAGCTATTAGCTAAGTGTTGCTGACTATTGTTGACACACTATTTTATTTGTACCTACTGGATACATATCCTAATGAGCCATGATTTTTTTTTCTTTTATCATAACCTACATTGTCCCTGCCTCCGTCTCACCCTGTTGATGTACCTTCTCCCTTCTGTATAATTAATTTTCCACCTCTGCATTTACACCGGGCAACAAATGCAATTAAGGCTAAATGCAAGTACATAGCTTATGGAAAAAGTCTGTGATTTTATTGTGTTTTGTCACATTGCTCTGTTGTAGTTCATGCAGCTGTACTTAACTAGATTTAGTCAGATTAATTTACTTTTCAGCAAGCTGAAGAGTTGGAAGTGTAGATTATAATGGTTAATAGGGTAATGAGGATGAATACATACACTAATTCACATTTGCAAAAATCTGCTGTGAGATGTTAACTATCAGAAGTATGACTTCTTTCTTTTTAATTTCTCCAAGTCTTTTGGGTTTCTAATACCATGACAGGAATGTACCCCACTCATAAGTCAAAGTACAATTAAAGTTCATGAAATTAGTATTGTTTCGATCTTTGATGTCAGCCAAAAGTGCTCTTTGTAGTACCTGCAATGTGCCTAGTAATGACTCATTTTGCAATTCATATGGGGTTACATGTATTGGTAACATACCTAATATGACTGTGGATTATTTGTTATAACTTGTTGCTCCTACTACTATTGGACCTGTCTGGGTATCTTTCTTTCACATTGTTTTAATTTCTGCCTGCAGATCCTGATATTTTATGACTTTATGTCTCACTGTACACAAGACACTGTAGTCACTGGGTGCGGCTATTTCAATGATCAATGCTACTTTTGTCTTGTTTTCATGGACCACTATATCTGTTTTTCTTGCATCTATCCTTTGAACTGTTAGGAACTGATGATCCCATGTAATGTAAACTTCATCATTTTCTATGATGCTTTGTGGCTCATGTTTCCAATTCAGATTTACAAATCCTACATTTGTCTGTTTCCCCTACATGTGCAATGGACTTTATAAACCAGCGTGTACATAGCCCACTATCCTGGGCCGCCAATATTAACCTTTCATCTGTTGGTTTGAGTTTGCCTCTCCTTAACCATTCCTGCATTCATTCCTAATCAACATGAGGTTCTTACAGAAGTTTTCTATACTTGCAACTATATTTATTCATTTTCCACATTTCTTGCCTTCTCATCTGGTCCTTCACCTTATATTCTTTCTTTTTTTTTTTTTTGGCACATTCAATTGCTGCCTGACTTTTATCTACTTCTGGTTTGAATTGCATTCCTGCTTGATGCCGATATGCTTCTGCTAGATTAAGCAGGGAAGTCATCTTAGATTTACTCTCCTCATGTCTGAAAACTTTCAATGCATTTGTGTGTTGTGAAGTCAGCAGATATATGTGAAGTTCCACGATTGCAGATCTATACATGTGATCAATTTCAAGGAGGCCCATCTTTCCTTCAGAATGGGGAATATATAATCTTAGTAAGCACTGATTTTTATAGATTATTTGATGAAGCATCTTTCTTGTTTTCCAGTCTAACATATCCAACATGTTTTGGGGCCAATCAACCACTCCAAAACTGTAAGTTAGGACAGGAAGAACAAATTGGTTTATAGCTTGGATTTTGTTCTTAGATGTCAATGCTATTTTCAGGATTAATTTAAGTTTTCTAAAGTGTTCCTTGCTACTTTTTATTCATATTTGTTCGTATTTTATTGTTGATCTTCCATCAATTCTCAAATATTTATATACTCCCTCTTCCTCAAGTTCTTTTATATCACATGTGTTTCTGGTGCTGTAGTTTTCCTGCTTTAAAGATTGTTTTTGCACATTTATCAAGACCAAATGACATTCTTATATCATCTGAAAAAATGTTGATAACTTCCAGTTGTACTTTCAGTTCCTCATCTGATGAGCTATACAGTTTTAAATCATTGGCAAAGAGAATAAGAGAAGTTGTTACACTTTGTTGTTTTCTAGAAGCCAAATTATAGCCATGGTCTAAGCTATTAAGTAGACAGCTTAATGGGTTAAGGGCAAGGCAGAACAACAGCGGTGACAAAAAGTCACCCTGGAATATCCCTCTTTGAATTTTTATCCCTGGGATAATAATTTGTCCTTTATTGTGGTTTAATATGCCACTGTTTCATGGTCATTGCAATGTAGTTGATTAGTGTAGGGTGTATCTTATACATCTTTAAGCACTCTTTTATCCATGAATGTGGGATATTATCAAATGCTTTTTTTGTAGTCAGTCCATGCCATACTCAGATTCTTCCCCTTTTTACAGTTCTCCACTATGATTTTATTTAATAACAAATGGTCTTTTGTTCCATTTGACTTGCTTTTATTGCCCTTTTGTTCTACTGCTATAACTGAGTTTTCTTCTAAATGACTATAAACTCTGTCGGCATCAATTCCCATTTATAGTTTATAAGTAGTTCGAAGGCAAGTTATTAGTCTATAATTTCTGGGATAGCTTGCAGGTTCACTCTTAAGTAGGAACATTGTTTTTCTCATTGTTAGCCATGTTGGTGTCTGTTCAGGGTGTCCATGTAAATAGTTCTTACTCATGGGTAAATCTTTGTGCAAAGATGTTAATACTTTTAACCAGAAGTTAGGTACTGCATCTAGGCCTGGAGTTTCCCTATTGGAGGCTTTTCTTACCTTTGTTTCAATCTCTCTAGCTGTTATTTCATCCCATTTCATATCCTGTGCCTTTAAACTTCTTATTCTTTCTTTTACTTCTTCTGTCCATTTAGCATCTTTGTTATGTTCCATAGGATCTTCATAAATATTTCTCCAAAATGTATCTATTTCTTCTTTTTTTTTGATGGTCCTTCAATTAATTTTACCTTGTTTCCCAATTCTCTTTAAAACTTTATTGTGTCATCAATAAATTGCCAATTTTATACATTTTCTTTATATTTATCTGCATATCTTTTATGTTTTTCCACCTGTGCTGAGATTATTAGCTTTTATTTGTGATTGTGCATGATAGATCCTGGTCTGTTCTAATACTGTGCATTGCTTTTATTATGTCTTTCTTAGTATTTTTCTTGATCTGTTCCATCTTCTATATTCTTCTAACTTTGATACCGCTTGTCTTAAATGGTTTATAGTTTTCTCTGTTCAGTACTTCCATGATGGTATTTGATTTCCCCCCTTTCTTTCCCCTCACTACCCTGCGTTCTTGTGATATAATTTTATCAGTTATTAATTTAGCTGCACAGTAGTATATCCTATTTACTTCTGTTATATCACATGGATTTCTATGGACAGTCCTAAGTAATGTGTTCATTTGTTTTATCAAACTTCTGACTTTTGGGGTTTTATTGACCTTCTGCGGTCTATTTCTTTCATCGATCTTAATATGTCTATCTCTATTAAAACAAGCAACTCTTCTCTTAGCTCATTTTCTTCTAAACTGAGGGCAAATATTTTATTTTCTATTTCCTATGGGCATTCTAGATAAAGTTCTATAGTGTCTTCCTATGGTACTTTCTCTTCAATTTCATCCAGTGCCATCCATTGCTCTGTCATATGGGAATTCACTGGCCTATCACTCCTCAACATTGACTGTGTCAGAGTTTTCACAGTTTCCTGTTCCTTTCCTTGCAGCCCAGCTTCAAATGAACATTTATACTGTTTTCCTGTGGAAGGCTGCAAAATATCTTCATATGGCACCTGACCAATTGCTTCCCATTCCACTGGTTTCCCCTTAAACTGGATATATGTTGCTCTATCCTGTTGTGGTTTGTAGATTTTCTACCCTGAATCCTTAATTTCACAGATACTCCATAACCTCAGTTTCTATTTCTTTTAACTTCTCCATTACTGATCTCCTTTTCTACTTTTCCTCTTTGTCTTTTTATTTTTTGCATTGTAAAGTTTTCCATGTGCAGATTCCTTTGCCTGCATTTCTCTTCAAATATCTTTGGTGTTGCTCTTTTTGTATTGATTAGTTTTGCTTTCTCCTTTGCATAAATATTGCACCATATTAAATCTCTTTTTCTTTCCCATGTCCATATTTCTTCTTCAGATGTCTCCTGATCTTCCTGTTTCTCCTTACAATGGGGACTCACTCCATTTTGCTGTGATGTAAGCTGTGTTAGACCTTCTACACTAAATCTTTCATTTTGTAGGCACTCTATAACTTCAACTTCTATTTTTTCAACTTCTGTTTTACTAATCTTATTTTCCACGTTCCCTCTTTCTGATGTTATTTACTTTATTGTGGAAATGTCCATATCTGGATGCCTTTGTCTGTATTTCTCTTCGAATATCTTTGGGGCTGCCTTCTTTATATTGATTAATTTGGCTTTTTCCTTTGCATAAATATCACCATATTAAATCTTTCTTTCTTTCCCATGTCCATATTTCTTTTTATACTTTTCAAAAATCTATAATGTTTATTTATATTTTCGCACATCCTCAGATACTTCTTTTTCAAAACAGATCAATGTTTCTTGATCTATATCCTGTTTTTCACAAATCTGTTGTATTAATGAATACAATTTTTTATTTGAAGCTTCCCAACAGTTTCTCGTGTGGAAGTATTTTTTTCCTCTAATTTCTCTCTTAATCGTTTTGTATATCTTGTGTCTGGTAATTCTGGGCCTTTTGCATAATAGTAACACTATGTAATTTCTTTCTTATCCTCAATAGTCCACTTTATCATCTTTATCACTCTTCTTTGGCCTATCAGTTTTTGTGATGTTTGTAGACAATTGCTTCCTTCTATAACAGGAGGCTGTCCTCCCCCTGGGCCTGGCCTCATTGTAGGAATGTTTCCGTATTTTGAGGATTCTACACTGTCATCGTTTCCAGTCCTAGCACCAGTGTGCCTACCAGGATTGGGCACTTTTTTATCCTGAGTCTTGTGCACCTTGTTATCTTTTTTTAAATGTTTAACCTACTTCTGTCCATGGTATATGCTATATAAATACAGTCTACATGTCAGTGTCATCTTGGTGAGACTTTGTGAAAAAACACAGTCCATCTCATTCAGGTACACAACAAGATTTGAGGATACATTCAATGTCAGCAATACTACTCTCCTTTGCTTGCTGACTTATCATCTCTCCATTCAGACCCTGACTTCTTATGTAGTGTGTCGTCTCCTTAAGACATCATTATGTTGCTGCTATATTAATAAGCCTGTCTTGTGCTGATCTTTGGTCAGGATTGGGCACAGAACAACACAGATTACTGCTAACTCCTTTGGAGCTGGCTGCTGATAATGTGCTGTATATAATATATATACACATATATATATATATATATATATATATATATATATATATATATATATACATATATATATATATATATGTGTGTGTGTGTGTGTGTGTGTGTGTATGTATATGCATGTATGTGTGTGTATACATAGGATGTGTAACTGTACAGTGTTATTGTGCACTTGTATCACTTTTTAGCATAAACATTTAGCTGATAAACAGTGGTGATGTCGTCCACTGAAATGTGTACCATCCCATTTGTACCTTATCATGGAATGTGGTGCTTGTGAATCACTCACTAATGTCTATCTTGTGATCTTGGGTAGTTAGTTTAAATCCAGCCATTACTGCTCAGACTGCATTGTGTCAGTCTTATTGTGACTGTATTTGTTGCCACATTGTTGACAAACTCATCGGCTGCATACGCATATAGATGTATGATGATTCATACAAAAAGCTATGATGATTTCACACATAGCAATGCTTTTATTCAGAGTAATGATGGCATGAGATTACATTTTATTACATAACATACGTAGCAAGCATTATCCTCTGGCATGGCAGACTGAGATGACATTCTGTATTTCTTTGACTTAGTACAGCAATTGCATTCACATATATCCCTTGTAGCAGTAACATGATGTAATGCCTTTATACAGCAACATATCTCAGAACTGTAGTGACATTTCTACTGTGATGTGTTCATCCTGTACAATATCATGTATTCTGTACTGTCAAATGCTCATGCATTCAACATCCACATTCGCTGTTTGTTAGCATTGTTGGGCCTTACACTGTAATGCATCAGTGGCATTCACCTCCATTATAATATGTCCATTAAAAGAGGGTAAGGCCTCCCCATCCCATTTAAATCAAAGTGATTGTTTACAGCACATAAACACATACATCTGATGTTACAAACTAGCATAGATGGAGTGTCACAGTTGTCTTAACACTTCCACTGTTGCACTTGTCATTCATCCACATGTCATTAGTCAGCAGAGTCACATAGCTTGCTGTTCAGTTCCTGAAAGGGCAAGATTATATGAAAGTACTGACATAATATAAACATTACTGTATCTAATTATTTTTATTTATTGTAAGTAGGACAATGATATCACAGGCTGTGATTGCATGACAGTGAAATGGTTATTTGGGCATGTCATGCTGTGCCTGCTACAGTGGCGCATGCATTGAGTACTGGCTTGTACAGAATATCTACATGGATAGAATGTGGTTCAGGTCTGGGACAGTATGTGGAATACATGCTGGAATCATTTACCTTGTCAAAGAAGCACTGATATTGTACTGGTTACTGTTGTGTGCAAGCGTACAGACTCAAGCTACCATCTTGGCCACAATCCCAATATAGAGCCAGGCTGTACTACATTGAGGGGTTTATGAATATTCTTAAGCTATAGGAAAAATACCCTTGCCAAGATAAGGTTCATATATTATAAAGTATAGCAACCCTGCTTTATTGAGGTTCTTATACATTAATCTCTCTTTTTTAACTAAGTGAAGCTTGTACTGCCCTGCAGATGGCACTTGCAATGGAACTGTAGCAGAAACACAATAACAGATCTGAAATCTGTAGCTAACCCGGCACTGCTAAACAAGTGGTTACCAGAAATGAAGTTTATCTTTGTGTGTTGTCATCATCAACCTCCCTCTTCCCTTTTCTACAGGGAGTTGGTGTATTGTGTCAACTGTCATCATGTCTCTATTTTAATTTAAAGTCTCTCTCCTACCTTCTTTGACTATCATGCCTGACTGTTGCATGCCTTCTCTCTCATAACCCATCCATCTCTTTGCTTGACACCCTTGTTTCCTTTTGCCTTCTTTCTGTCTGTACCAAATATCCTTGACCAGGCTGTCTTCTGCTTTCCTGCACATGTGCCAGAACCACCATAGGCTGTTCCCTTTGACCTTCTCTTCAATTAGCATTACTTGGGCATCTGCTCTAATGTTCTCTTTTCTTCATCTGGCCCACATTGTGCATCCTACCACCTATCTAAACACTTTATCTCCACCACCTGTAGTTTCTTCAACTGATCTTCCTTCACTGTCCAGGTTTCTATACCATACAGTTGTACTGGCTGCACCCCTATTTTGTAGACCTTACTTTTCAGGTTCTTTAACATTTTTCTGTCATAAACTACCCTGATACTCTGTGCCAGTTAGCTACAGCCCTTCTAATTCTAGCTTTGGCCTCCTCAGTAAGATTTCACTTCTCCTCACCTACCCCTCCCTCATACTTGAAGCTGTTTACCTGTTTAACTATTTTCCCTTCTACCTCAGTTCACAGTTTCTTCTGATTTCCTCATTTACTGCCATTACAGCTGTCTTATCTGTACTCACTTTCATCCCATGTGCCTTCAGTTTTGCATTCCATTCTCATATCCTTTTGTTGAAGTTCTTTCTCAGAGTCTGCCTGTAATGCCACATCATCTGCATAGAGAAACTTTGCTGATCTGTCCCCTCTGACCTGTTTGCTAATGTAATCTATCACCGGTATGAAGGGCAGTGTGCTCAGAGATGAACCCTGATGCACACGTACTCCCTTAGTGAACCTGAGGACTCTTCCTGGTTGTGTCATTGGGTCCTTGTACATAGCACTCACTAATTCTTCCAATATTATTGTGACTTCACTCTATCACAGGACTGCCCAAATCAACTTTCCTGGCACCTTGCCACATAATTTCTTCAAATCTAGGAAGGCCAAGTTGGAGTCTTTCATCTATAGCTTCTATTTGACTGTCGCACTGCAAACATTGTGTCAGTAGGCTTCATCCTGATCTGAATCCAAACAGCTCATCTCCCATCTTACTTTCTACTACTTTATATATTTGGTTATCAGTCACCCTCTCCTGAACTTTCATGCAGTGTGACAGGAGTTTGATAACTCTTTACTGCCCACCATTGTGAATGTCCCCTTTGTTCTTGCACAAGTATTCTTATTCTCCAGTCATCTAGGACATGGCTTTCACTTCAAACTGCAGTGAGTACCCTCAGGAGCCATTTCTTCCCTAACTCACCCAACATATTGATCAAACCTGCTGCTTCCCCTGACTTCATTTTCCTTAGTGCTGTTTTTACTTCTAGAGTTATCTCTGCTTCTTCTTTCACTGTAGAGTGTGTCTGGAGCAATACAACTTCTGTAAGGTTTTCTTCATTAAGAAGCTGCTGAAAGTACACCTTCTCTCTGCCTTTTATGTAATATGGACTAGTAAGCAGGGCATTGCTGGCACCCCTTATGAATGTGTCTAATAACTGTCTTTTTTATCTTTCTGTCTTTACCTTGCAACTTAATAGATTTTGTACCATCTACTGAGTGACTTTTCAGAATCTGGTAGATTGCCTCTAAAGCTTTGCTCTTTCCTTTTGCAACTGCTGTCTTAGCCTGTTTGATAGCCAACCAGTATTCCTTCTTAGCCTGATCTGTCTTTTCTATCTCTTTTTTCCTGCTCTTCTTCTTTTGTTTGATGTCTTCCTAGACTTCTACATTCCACCACCACCAGCTTTCTTTATGCATGTTATTTCCCCACCTGGCTCGGGCGGGCCACATGTCTGCTCTATAGCCCTCACCAATCCTGTTTTGAGGTGTTCCCATTCTTCTTCTTCATCTCCACCTATTTCTTCTTCTTCCTGCCATTTTGTGCTGCCATGCTGCAGATAAAACTCCTCATGTACTACAAATCATTCTGACTGGGTGTCCAAGCATAATTGTTTCTTATATGCTGTTGAAATGGATTCAAGTAAATTATCTAAGGCTAAAAAAGAAAGTTCACCTCTTGAGCTTTGTTCTTCAGGTGTATTTACTGAATCCACTTTGTGAACTTAAAATCAGTTTTGTTGCGATCATTTTTTCAATCCATTCTTCTACATTATGTGCTGGAGAAACATATGTCAAGAAATTCCCTTCTGGAGTAAAAACCAGTGGGTGAATTTAATGATATGCATTTCAAGAGCACGTAACACAAGGCTGTGATCAGATGCCAAGTTTTTTTATTATATGGGAGTTTATAGTTGCCTATTTATGATACCACCTATGACAAAAAATAAATAAAAACAGAGTGTGTGACAGTTTACAGATCTATAGTTGACTGATTAATGGTGTACTCCTCTTCTGACTGCAGTTTGCATGGCAGCATAATATGTGTTACAACTTTCAAATCTGAGCATGGCATATCAGTGTAGATCTTTGGTGACTGCCATCCATGTGGCCAGTAAGGTTTTATAACAAGAGACTCTGTATGTTATATCCTGTCTAAATTAAGCTAGTTTGTTCCCAACACATGAATCTGCCTATACAAAGGTTATTTTCTTTTGTTTTCAAATAATAATCATAGGACTCCATCTATTATATAGATATATAAAGAACACACTCACACAAACATATGAACAAGTATTGTATTGAAAATATTTTTGAAAGACAATAAGGTCACAGTGATAACTGTGTGATGTTCACCTAAATGTCACAGCATGCCCATAGCTGTAAAGGTAAATCAGATAAATGTTGGCTTTGCTGATTTAAATGACAGTGATTCAACAGGGATTACTGAATACTGCAATTAATATAAAGTGACACTTGTAAGAAACAGCATGCTTCACCTGCTCTTTTGCACTGTAACACACTATTAGTCAGTAAAAGACCCTCTGGATCTATATATTTATTTTCTGTATCTGTTCTAAGCCCAACAACATTTTAAACATTCCTCATTGAGTTATACTAAGTGCAACCCTATGACCCAGATAACCCAGGGAAGAACCTCTGTCAAAGCCATGTAAAACTCTCATCTGATGATTTTTTTTTGTTATTACTCCTTGTTTACCTAAACTGACACCTTTTTTCCTATAAAAAAAAATATTTATGAAATTTAAAAAAGTATGTGTGTGTGTGTGTGTGTGTGTGTGTGTGTGTGTGTGTGTGTATTTATAAACAAGAAAAGCACAGATCATTAATACTGAATGTGGCTTTGTTGCTCACAAGTCCCAGTTTCCCCTGTGGTGTATATGTATATGTATATATATATATATATATATATATATATATATATATATATATATATATATATATACATGTATAAGCTACTGCATGGAAAACAGAATCATTTCTTTTTTTTTCATTAGATGCATGCATTGTTGTGAAATACAATCAATGACAGCTTTCTGAAATTCTAGTTTACATATGGTGCTGCATCATATTAGTGCAAGAAACATACTCTGGGACTCAAAAACAGTGCAGGTGTGTTCAACTCGTATTGGTTTACTGTGTGTGCATGACAAACCCTAAGGATCATTAATATTGAATGTGGCTAGGCAAACGTGCATGAAGAGCAGCCCATTAAATATCATTCTCATGGGCACAGAGTGAACTGTGGGAAGAATGAGTAAGCGTATGATGTGGCCACGTGGAGGTATGAGCTCTAGCAGTGCTCAGCCTTCACCAGCCATAATCATCTGCTTTTTTAATGGCAATGCATTGGTCATTTGAGCTACATTGACAAGCGAACCAAAGTTGCTAGTCCAATACAGAGCAATGGGATGCCTGCGACAAATGTACGTAAACGGAGAAAAAATGCTGCTCAGCGAGACATGCACTCATATCGTATGTACTACTATCAAAGGAAATGAGCCTATGACAAAGACCAGCTCTTACATACTGCTTTGGTGGACATCTGTGCATCTCATACATATTCTTCACTGATAATTTTGTGGTTATTATAATGAAACAAACACTGAAAGTTTAAAATTATATCAGAATATCCACCACATATGCTCCCCACATGCTGAAACATGGCATCAAGAAACTGATGGAGTATTGCTGATAAAAATGCTTGAAATACCCCAAGTGTGTCCTCAGTAGGGCAATAAAGAGTTCCTTTAGCTAATATATGTAAAGCCACATAAGCCTTAGTATCCACTGGAATTTATATCCATGGCTCTCAAGGGGCTGCAAATGAGGCCAACGCATGTCTGTAACTTCCTGCACAGGGGGCTCCTAGCCACACAGTACCAGTCCATAAAGCTGATGTCATGGAGTCCATGAAACTCTAAGCACAGTCAAATGACCCAGCACCACCAGGGATGACAGTGCACACTGCTGGACAAAGCATTGGTAAGAAAAGCCTGTTACAGATACACGTTAGCTATTAATACAGAAAGCCCAAACATTATTTACCAATTCCCTTATCATGAAAGGGAACAATCATCCACATTCAGTTACACAGTAAGTACACAGGAGCTGACAGCAATGGAGTAGAATTATTAGAATCATGTAATGAAGTAATTCAAAAATAAACATACTACAATGCGTGTGTGTGTTTGTGTGTGTGCGTGTGTGCGTGTATGCATATGTGTGTGTGTGCGTGTGTGTGTTTGTGTCTGTGTGTGAGTGCGTGTGTGTCTGGTTTGGGCTACTATATGAATGTGTTGCTTTGTGTTTTTCAGATGTTGCAGCAGAGTGGACTGTGGGAGGAGTGTTTTAAAACAGTTCCCGAAAGCAGCATTTCTCATTGTAGTACTTACTGACTGGAACTGTGATATTCCAGTTTGAATAACAGAAGATGAAAACATTTTTAGCAACACAGTACTATTATTTTATAATAAGTTTAATTTTAAAATATCCAAGCAGTAATTCTTTGACTTATGTTTTGTGTGTGTGGAGGGGGCTGGCAGGGCAGGTCTGCATGGAGATGTAATCACTTGTGCTGTGCATTATAGCAAAGGACAAGTAACACAGACAATTTAAAACTACTTCCAAAAAAGAGCATTTGGCCTTCTGCCTTGTCTAGAACAGAGAGATACTTCATTATATTTGGCCTTCTACCTTGTCTAGAACAGAAATATACTTCATTGTAGTTGAGCTTCTGCCTTGTCTAGAATGGAGAGATCCTTCATTGTATTTGGCCTTCTGCCTTGTCTAGGTCTCACACATATTTCATTGTATTTGGCCTTCTGCCTTGTCTAAAGAGGTTAGATGCTTCATTGTATTTGGCCTTCTGCCTTGTCTAGAACTGAGACATACTTCATTCTATGTGACCTCCTGCCTTGTTTAGAATGGAAAGATAACTTCATTGTATTTGACCTTTTGCCTTTTATATAACTGAGACAAATTTCATGGTATGTGTCCTTCTGCCTTGTCTAGAACTGAGACATGCATCATTTTTTTATGAGAATGAACAGGCTTTAAAAGGCTAGTACTGTTAGTGCTGGGTTCTTTTAAATAGACTTCATTGGCTTGAGTTCTAATATGTGAGGGGCTAGTTAAACTGAGAAAGTTTGTACTGCAGAATACAGCAAAGATGACATAAGCTACAGAAACGAAAAAAAAAATCAACTAGCGCTTTTGAGCGCTTTTGAGCTATTTCTTTTTTTTTTTACTTTGATCTACCATGGCTTCCGATAGAGTCGCTAAGTCTAACAGTTTTCCTGACAAAATTGGAATATAGAAAGATTCTTGCTTTTTGTTAAGAGTTTATGCAAGAAAGGAGAATGAATGCTAAGCTAACACCCACTGTGGGCCATTATAAGCCTAACCAATTTCCCTTTCAAAGGTGAGAATCAAATCCTGTAATTCATGTCTGTGAAGAAAAGTGCATTTACAATTGTACCAACCAGCAGTTCACTATGTCAACTAGCATTTTATCAAACAATTATATTGACTGAAGGTTTACACAAAACAACAAAAGCACACAAAAACAAGAGCATTTGCTGAGGTGCTGGCCACCTATACCTCCATACCTCCTACCTACTTAAATTATACCAACTCTGAGATTGCAAAATAGCTAGGAAAATTAGAAACTTCCTAGAGCCGTTGTTCACCAATCTTGCACAAAACCACAGCTAATACAGTGATGAAATGTGTTTGTATTACCATTTCAACAAACTCCACCTTTTTATCATCGCACACACACACACACACACACACACACACACACACACACGCACACACACACACACACACACACACACACACACACACACACACACACACACACACACTCACACACACTTATTTTTTATTGCTTCTTGACCTATCAGCTAAAGAACTGTTTGTAAGAGTAATAAGTAAAATTAATACCCTATTTTGGCCCATCATTAATTTTGCCTTTGCCTTGATTTCTTGCTTAGATGTATGTTTAATGTTCCCTTGCAGAGTGGGTTAATGCTGATTGCCTAAGGTGCAGAGTTTGCAGCCTTTTACCATGTGTGTGTGTGTGTGTGTGTGTGTGTGTGTGTGTATGTGTGTGTGTGTGTGTGTGTGTGTGTGTGTGTGTGTGTGTGTGTGTGTGTGTGTGTGTGTGTGTGTGTGTGTGTGTGTGTGTGTGTGTGTGTTTCTTATAGTTTTCCATTATATTCTTATTGTCTAGTGGTCATACAGAGGAACACTATCTGATGTGGGAGGGTAGAGGATTGAAATTCATTTTGGTCCCTTTAAGGCGCATTATTGATAGTATCCCTGGTGTCTAGTAATTCCTACACCATATTTTTTATTGCATGCTATATAGAGTATCTCTGGTATCCAGTTTCCCCCAACCCCAGTGTCTACCTCCCCCCCCCAACCCTCATCTTCAGAGTTTTCCCTGGTGTCTACTGATTCCTCACTGATCCCTGTTATATTTAAGTGCTATTAATTCATGAAATGTAAGGAATCCTTCTAGAGTCTAGTGGTTCCCTAACCCTTGGTATGTATCAGTGCTATGATATCTTTAGAAATATCCCTGGTAACTGCTCTTCCCCTGACCCAATGTTAGCCTAGGGAGGTGTGGAAATAGTCAGTCAGTCAAACCCACCCACCAAGCAAAATGCTAACACAAACACACACACACACACACACACACTCACACACACACACACACACACACACACACACACACACACACACACACACACACACACACACACACACACACACGCACACACATACACACACACACACACACACACACACACACACACACACACACACACACACATACACTCACACATACAACTTCTGACAAGCACATGCTCACACTAATCCACAAAACTATCTGATCACTAAACTCCCCAGCTGTTACCTCTGTTATGATGGATGAAAATGGTCTTGTTCATTACCACAAATGGCCAGGAGTGACCATGCTAATTTATGCAGCCAAGCAATTTTCTGAATCATTCAGCTGCATAAATGCCTTACTGCAGGCTGCTTCGAGTAGATCACATGGGTAATTAGCATATGTGTCTCCCCCAGAATGCCGTATTAGCATCTAGTATAGCTGAGGAGACAGTTTCCTGTAGTGCTGCATATCTTTTTGCAAAGCAGCATTGTAAGGCTATCTTTGAATGCAGAAAATTTACCATGAATGTGTACATTCTGTACTCCTCTTGATAACATTTCTGAATTCAAGCCTTTCTCTTGAAAAATGTAAAAAATACTACTGTTCAAAACCAAAGTCAAACAATCACTTACTATCATTTAGCATTTATTGTATACCTCTGAAGTCCCAAATCTTCAATCATTGGGTCATAACAGTGTAAAGTGAGGTAATGTCAGCTGTAGCAAACAAATTTCTTTTTAAAAAATTCAGTGTTTTGACTTGTTAATTATCTTTGATAAATCTAGAATACATTATCTTTTTGTCGTATTACTAGCTTCAAGTTGTATTCTGTGAAAATGGCAACACATTCTAAGTTTAATCCAATGGCTGAAGCAACAGGCTTCAAGAGTGGGTAACTGGGGCTACAATGTTAAAAAGTCAGTGACAGGCCAAGACCTCAGCTGAAATCGTAATAGTTCCTAGTGCAACAAAGTCCCTAGAACACATACCATATTACTGAACCATAAGTCCACACTTTTTCAATACTCTGCCTTTTGTTCTAGTCTAAATTTAAAGGGCAGTCTGTTCCATCTACTACCTGCTCTATAATGGAAGTAATTAATACCTGTAATTGTATTCACAACTCTAAATTTATAATAATAATAAGAATTATTATTATTATTATTATTGTTATTGTTATTATTATTATTATTGTTATTATTTATTTTTGTGTATTTGTTTGGTCTACAGTTCAATTCCCAATGAACTCCCCATTACATATTTGAATACCAATATTAAATCTGCATTATTGAATACATAATATACTGAGTATAACTTTAGTATTTTAATCTTTCCTTATAACATAGATTCCCTATATTCTCCTTATAAAAATGTTTGCATTTTGTAATTTAGGTGTATATGTGTGTAGACATTATCAATAATTACTTACATAACATATATTTTGGATGTAAAATACATCTTGCAACAATATCCTACAGCAACTTTGAGACAATAGGCTGAAATATTTTGCATCAAAAATACATATAAAAACACACATTATACTAATATCAAAATTAAACAGAAATTAACAGATAGCCAGTTGTCTAGCAGCAATAATGCCCTCTAGGGTGGACATTACAGAGGAGTAATAACCCTTCCAGAAGTACGCGGACTCTCCACTTACAGCATCAGGCCTTATAATACCCTTGTGAGAGCCATTATTTCCCAGTAACCCCCATCCTAGAGGCCATTATTGCCTGTATATTATGTACAAAGAGTAAGTGTTCATAGGATTGTAGGAAATTCAAGACAACTGAGCCATGAGATGATTTGCACCTTGCCAGTCTATATCCTCATGTTATACCCTCCTTCTTGATAAGAGCAAAAAAGGTCAGTCATAGAATTAATATATTGATATGTATCCAGTCATGCAGGTTTAATGTGAAGGATACTAGGGTGTGACTGCAAGTTAAGCAGGGTGATGATTTGATTTGCTATTTGTTTTCATATAATACATCATAAATGTATTGAAGTGACTAGTTTAATTAATGCTGAAGGGTAAGCCGTGGTGGTGCAGTGGTAGCATTGTCACTTCACAGCAAGAGGTTCTCCCGTTCGATTCTCGGCCAGAGCGCCTTCTGTGTGGAGTCTGCATGTCCTCCCCGCAGTCGAATGGTGTTCAAAAGACATGCATTAATGGGCATGCCTTCGTTGAAGGTTGGGTGTCGGGCTGGCACTGTGGCACCATAAAAATCTACTGCCAATCATTAGCGGACTGGAGTTCCTCTTTGGCAACCCCTAACCAGGAAAAGCCAAAAGAAGAACAACAGAGTCTGAAGAAGAATGCGCGTTATTCAAAAGTTAAGTCATATTTATTGAAGTTCTTCTGTTTTCTATGGCTCCTGATTGTGTGTGTGTGTGTGTGTGTGTGTGTGTGTGTGTGTGTGTGTGTGTGTGTGTGTGTGTGTGTGTGTGTGTGTTTTTAAATAGCAAAAGTCCCTTATGCTGATTTGTGATGTACCATAGTGCTAGTCATGTGGAAATGTGATTTGCGCTGCAACAATATGGTTTATGATGCGGTATAGGTCATGGATTCCCCTTCACCAGAAATATTGAGTAGCATATGTCAACATAAAAGTAACTCATGAGACTTTGCTTTGTTGTATGTATACTGACTGAGATTCTTAAATGGAGAAGGATGCTCAAAGAAGTACTCTACAAATGAGGGATCAGAGGTTTCAAATGTAACTGAAAATTTGCTCCTTTGCCAGTGTTAACAATTATTCTACATATGGTACTTTATTTTGCCATCTCATTTCCTTCATGAATTGTTATTTTTCCAGTCTTTTGACTTTGTTTGTGAAAAAGCTCGTATGAACCTTATTTAGAAAAATACTTGCAAAATCATGAGCTTAGAAAGTTACCTATCATTGCATTTCATTTCAGTTCATAAGCAGTATTATACAATGCTCTAATGCTAATTCTGGTTTATCTAAAGCACGAGGATAATATGGTTGTTATCCAAAATGTCCTAGCTGCTTCAATATAAATTGTTAATTTTAAACCCCTTTAATAAGACTTGACCTGTTCAATAAGAAACAGGACACTTTAGCTGAAGGATGAATTTAAAACATCATCCTAATGGATTTTACACTCATGTAAATGCTTGATATATTGAAACCTTATATCACTCTTATTTTTTGGCAAGATTTGGGCTGATGTATGATAAATGTAGCACAACTCATTGTCTTCATTGTGACTGCTTAGAAAAAAAAATATTTTTATAGATATGAAGCATCCCAAGGTATAAGCACTTTAGCTATATAATTGTTTGTATTGGCTTTATTCTAAAAATAAAAGTTAGCAAGGAATTTGCATTATGATCATTTTTTTAAATATTTAGTTCATTTTCATTCACATGTAGCAGATGTCCGAGACACATCACTTAACGACTGAATGAGAGAATCCCAATGAAGTGTAATAAAGTTTCAAAGAATCTTAAGGAATGTTATTCTCCGTGAATCAAAAAATAGAAAAAAAAAACATGGAATTGCTAGTAAATCTTCGACAAATACTGGCTTTTGTATGGAGACTTTTATTATTGTCAAAAATATGTTACAAGTGCACCAATCTGCATCTTTCACTCCAAGTAATGCATGTCTAATTTGTATACAGTCATCTTCTCGACATATCTAACTGAAATATCCAAAGACAGTGTTTTTAGCACCTTCTATTTCATTCTTTTCCATTAAGTCTTCACTTTCTAAGCTGCATATCATTTGAGGCACTAGAATGCAGATCAAAGTACCTTTTTAAAAAAGAGGATATCAATCAGCATCCATGAAAGCTGTTTGTTTTTCAAGAAAATGATTTCTATCAAAGCAGTTATTTATTATTTATGTAGTCAAGAGGATTGAAGTTCTTCATTGAGCAATATCTTAAGTAACTGATATATATTTGTAGCATGTGTAGAACTCTTTTAAATTCCTTGGATTGTTCAAGATTTTTTGTTCTTGGCATAACTTGTTATATTAGAGAACAGACAAGCGTGGGGTTACATTTCAGAATGGTACTGCAACATTTCATGTATTTTTTTTAACCAATTAATTAATTAATTTATGTATTTATTTCGTTATTTATTTGTTTATTTATTTATTTATTTATTTATTTCTGACCTCTGTTGACCTGGTAATTTCCAATAAGCTATTAGCATCTTTTCAAGGGAGACTTGAGGAGGTATTTACATTAGTTGGGGAAATTTGGATAAGGCACTGAAGAATTTCCACTTCTCTTTTTGACAGGTGCCATGGGATCTTTCAGAAGAAAACAAAATAAATGACTTTATGACACAGATATTTGCAGTATCTTTTATTAAAATCTTCAGATTTTACACTGTGTTTTTAATAATGTGCTTATATTTTTGTCACTCAGTTTTTTAAGCTTGTGTATTTGGGTAGAACCGTATAACCCTACTTCACGTATAGAGAGTTATTTGCTCTTCAGTATTCAGATTGTATGCTGCTTAAGTGTCCATATTTTTTTGCCTAATTTATCTGCCTTCTAAGAGCCTTTGTACCTATTTCCAATGACTGCATGTTAAGGTTTCACAGTATAATATCAGGTGAAGTAATGCAGCCTAAATAATATACACAGCCCAAGCACTGCTAAAGGCAAGGTCAGCAGTCAGTGTGCTAAGTGTTATTTTTTTTTATTTCAGTTAGATTTTGTTTTCCAGTGAAGTGTGCTAAGTATTATTTTTAATTCAGTTAGATTTTGTTTTCCAGTTAATAAAATGGTATCACTTCAACTTGTTCATTGCTCCTTATAACTTTAGTTTCAGCTCATTGAGCACCATCTTTAAAAGAAAATTTAGCTAAATGTTAATTTCTTTTTAAGATCTTCATACATATTAAAAGTATAAGCATGCATGCAAACACAGATAGCCATATATTTTAACAATTAACAATTTGTTTAATCTTCTGGGTACATCATCTTTTAACACTCTTAAATTAAATATGTATCACTAAATTGCCTCAGGTTAAAGGCCATTCTGAAAGTTTTCTTTGTTATATAGTGTATACACTTTTTTATTATATTCTGCAGAATATATATAAAAAAATGATGTGCACTTAATTTGAAAGCATTTGTAGCAATGGCTTCTTGCAGAGTTATATTGTAATGAATTTGCATTTATTAGATAAAGCAGAAAATGTGAAAAACTCAATATGAATTAATTTTAAAGGTATATTTTAGCAATGTCCTTTTGTTCAATTAGACTGCCTTATGCTAACCTTCTTTGAAATCTAGCATTTTACAATATAATACATATCTCTTTGCAAAAATAGTTGCTCTATATCAAAGCAAGATAGTAAAGGGAATTTAAATACTCTTTGAGACAACTGAATGCATGCAAAACATTTTACCTTTTTAGTTAGTTCAGGGAAATGTCTTCAGAAGTAATTATTAATTTGTGTTGTTGCAAACACATCATGATCATTTACACTTGTATGTACCTGTCACCAAACATGGAAATAATAACAATCTGAAAATAACTTAATATAAGGTCTTACTTGAGTTTTAGGGGTAGCAGTGTGCATAGCCTGAAGATAGTTTAAAGCTTTATAACATAAAGGCTGGCCCAATGTGTAGAAAAGTGAATTAATGCCTGTATGAGGCAAACTGTCACAAAGAAGATAATAACAGTAATGACAGTGTTCAGTGCAGGGAAGGGGACATTTATCTGGTATAGCTTCTCAACATTCTATTTTGAGATGTGTCTGAGCAGTGTCTTCTTACCCGTAGGCTACAAATCATTTGCTTGCACAAAGAAAAAATCTGTGGGCAGTTATACAAGAAAAGTAATGATAATTACAAGAACTGATATTCAAATTCCCAAAAGAATTGATACTTTTGTTTAAGTCTGACTGCATGACTTAGAGATGCCAGTGTAATTATTTATTTGTGAATTTTGTACTGGCATTCTTTTTCTAGGATTGCTGAACTTTTGCTGAACCCATCAGCTACATAAGAAAGACCTGACATCCAAACAGCATTATGTGCTTCGATTAGGTGGTATATTGTGATGCATTGCTTCTATAAACAGAGCTGGATTATCTTTATTCATGAGAACCAGCACTTGTTTTACAAAGTGCTTTCTATGTCTTGCAAGTGTGCTTTTGCCGTTGAATCCATGGTATCACTTTGACTAGAGCATATTCTGGAGATTAAATCATTTCTTACAAAAAAAGACACTGTTTCATTAATGGCTTCCATGACATTTTCACTTAATGGCTTCTGTGGAAATGCAAAATGCTGCAAACAATGACATGGAGATATACATAGGTGCATACAACAAATCACATTTACAAAATGCAGTTTAGATTTTAGGGGAAGTGTATTTCTCACTAAATAAACTAAGGTCTCTTAATGTTGTGGTGATAGAAATGTAAATGTGGTTGAAACTTTGGTTAGGAACAGCACAACAGGGTTTTAAGCATTATCCTCTTTTGAAAATTTAAAAAAATCAGCTGGAAAGAACAAAGCAGTAATTTTTACACTTGCATTTTGAAAAATATTTTGGAAGAATGAAGTATAGCAGGCTTAGTAACAGCATAATGTGGCCTTGCTTCATACTGTCTTTTCTCTGCTCCATTTCCATTACTGTGCAGCACACATCAGTTCTTCCACTGCTGCCACAGATTTGCATCATTAAAGTATTATATGCAAAACAGAAGTGTTAGGAGGTGCCATTTTCTTATACATTGACATTAAAACTGCTAAAAGGGAGCAATGCATGTTTTGTAGTTCTTTTCTGATTTATAATCTACTATTTGTAGGACGACTTACATTAGGCTCATTCTATATATCCAGCCAGTCAGATTGTCAGCTAGTTGGCCAGTCATGCAGACTGGCAGCCAGATAGCCACATTGCCATCTTTTTCTAAACCTCTTGTTCAGGAGGAGTGTCAAATTGGCAGCAAGCTAGGCAAATTAGCCCAGACTTCCCTGTACCCACTAAAGTCTTCAATTCATCCTTTGAAATCCTCTGGCATTCCTAGGGAGGCTGAAGATGTATTGTCTTCAGTATGTCCTAAGTCAGCCCATGGCTCTCCACAGTGTGGATAGTGGCTGGGTAAATGTCTTGAAGAAAGCATGGAAGAAGCATTGTTATTAGATAGTCAGACTACTTCATCTGTCTCTCTATAACTTGAAAGAACAGGGACTTAGCTTAACAAACCTCCAACATGGCTCTGATCCTTGTTTTGTCAGAAAGAGTGAGCCCAGCTATGCAGTTAAGTCATTTCATTTGTCTTACCTGTGCAAGTGATCTCACTCTTTTGGTTGATACGGAACGCTTCTGTCTAAAGGTAAGGATGACAAAAGAGGTTGAGTGATGTACTTGTGGCTTTGTTCCCTGGATTAGTTCTTGCTTCCTCACCATAGTCTGTTGCAATATAACACCTTCAGTGTTTTTACCACAGCATCCACTTCATACTACAGAATAAATAACTCCAAACAAACAGTGAGGAACACATTTACTGAGGTTAAAATGGGAATGTTATCTGCTAACAACAGAGATGCAACCCTCACTCCTCCAAACTGGATGCTCTGCAGACCTTTCTACACCATGAGATCCCATCTATGAAAGCCATAATCAGGAATGGAGATAAGATACATGTTTGGCAAAATGTTATGCACTCAATGAACAATTTCATCTTAATCCTGAGTATGTGAACATTATTCTCATGCCATAGATGCAGGAACAGCATGTCACAAGGTAGCAACATCAGGAATCACTCCCAGATGACATCCTGAGCTACACATTCTATGCCATACCCAGGTTCACAAAGCTTGTGTAGATAGTATCGACACACTAACATAAGCCTTCCATTTTCTGTGTATTGAGAAAAAGATAATTCAGTCATTCCACTGGAAAAATAAAATCATTATATTGCTACTGCAGAATTAGAGGTGTGGCTTTGAAATGAAGACCACTTTACAGAACCATTTCATGTTTTTTTTTTTTTCAAGGGAGGATCAGAAACATGATTCCATGTATAAATGGAGGAAGCCATCTGCTTCCCTATTCTGAAAATGGACAACACTGTACCTCTTTGGCAGTTCAGAAAGTGTGCTACTTATTTTTACACAACACTGAGAAAACGTATTGACCATGATATCATACAAGTAATATTTCCCTTAAACTGGACTGAAAAAAAAACAATTTAAGTGAAATTACATAAAAGGGTTTAGGGAAATAGCTAATTGGACCACACTCCCTGTGCTGAAAGCTGTACTTTCTGTACTTTCCACTGCTTATTCATTCCTTCATGAGCCATTGCACCTCAAATAAATATTTCCCTTCTTGGAGTGGCCCTCACAAAATACACAATTGATCCAGATGCAAATTAGTTTTTTTAATGATTGTTGAGCTACTTGTTCTCATAAAAGCAGGATTTCATAACAAGTTTTTATATTATATTATATTATATTATATTATATTATATTATATTATATTATAATATACTAAAGCAGTGCAATGCTGCTAAATCTTGCAAGTTTAGACTCTGCAGAGCTACGTTTATTCCTATTTCCCGAACAGTCTCCTTTTTTATCTAGTTCATTCCAACTTCTTTCCCTCTTTACTCCTGTGCAGCTAAAGACTGTGTTACATATACATACATACATACATACATATATATATATATATATATATAAATATAAATGTATATATATTTTTTTTAAACTCTCTTTGCCTTCTCTTTCCATATGTTGAGCTCTGTCGGTGGCCAGCTTGATATAACTGAATGACTTTCTGACAGGGTGCCATGGATGACTGAACATGTGACTGTGTAGCTTAGTAGAGTATAAAAAACTCCCTAATGAATTCTTTATGATGTTTCTTCTAGGAGCCATTGTTGGGATTAATATGGATTAGTACTCACTCTCACTATTACAGATCATTACTATCCAATGCTGAGCCACAATGTGATCTGTGCATCAGATCATAACATCAGTAGCATGATCAGCTCCTTCACTCTACTCTTCTATCTTCTAGTGATATACTAATAGACAATGTTTTACATAGTAAAGGCATTGCCTTGGATTAACCCTCATAATCATATTCCACGATCAGTGACAGAGGGGATCCAGCCCTAGTCCATCTTGTTGAACATTATTAACCAGGGCTGGGAGTTCTCTTTAAACATTTAAATTACTAAACGGTTGCCAGATATATTTATCTACTGACATCTGATTACTGGAAAAGTCCAAATGGGTAGAAGTCTATTTTCAGTGGAGGTCTGGCTAGAAAAGCTACAAAGGTATTACAAAACATTTCAAAAACAATAATTTTATACTTTTTAAAAATAATGCGAAAAACAAATACAGTTTAAAGAATTGTACCAAATTAGACATAATATAAAACATTGTTTAATAATACATACAAGTTATATGACCATGATTTAATAGTTGGACAAATTTTAGCCAGTTTATACAAAAATTAAAGTGACTTACTATAATACAAACAGGAATTTCAATATAAAGTGAGAGAAAAGCAGGCTTGTGGTATATTTAGAGAGAAAGCCAGGAGTTAAAGATTGATAGATGTAAGAAGTGAGCAAAAAAGGGAGAGTAAGGAAATGTAAGGTGTGAATAGTTATTTGTTTACATTTAGAGGCATAGTTTATCCTGGTGCTGAGCAAGAACATAGACAGTTTTTTGCCAGAAGGTCTTTCAGAATGTCTTTGAAGGATGGGAGGGAGGGTATTGACCTGATGTATAGAGATAAGGAGTTTTGGGCCTTAGCAACAGGAGGGAGGGTGTTGAACTGATGTATAGAGATAAGGAGTTTTGGGCCTTAGCAACAGGAGGGAGGGTATTGAACTGATGTATAGAGATAAGGAGTTTTGGGCCTTAGCAACAGGAGGGAGGGTATTGAACTGATGTATAGAGATAAGGAGTTTTGGGCCTTAGCAACATAGTAAGAGTAGAGACAATGCTCAGCAGATTTGATAGATTTGTGAAAAGGCAGGGGTTTTAGGTCATTTGATCGTAATGACCAACTAGGAACATAGTGGTATAGAATATCATTTAGTCCTTGACCAGTCGGATTTATATTGGATGATGTTTTTAAGTGGTAAGAAGCTGTGTATATGTTAGTAGATGGGAAAATTTTAACCAATTTAGGCTTTTTGTGCTATACGGTGATGAGTTCTGAAAGGGGTGCTGGCTGCAAATTTAGCAACTTTATTATAGCATTGTCAAGTTTTGATTTTTATGATGCCTGAAGGTTGATAAGGCTGGGAGTGCCATAAAGAAGTGTGGGAAGGAGATAGGTAGTGGCAAGTGTAGCTTTAGTTGCTTTGGTGAGAATGTTTTTGGCTCTGTAAAGCATCCATAGGTTTTGATGCATTTTTCTTATGCAATTTTATATATGCAGGTCGAACTTCAGAATATCATCCACTATCCTCCCTAATAACTTGCTTTGAGAAGTGACCTCCAGTCAACTAGTGCCCCTTGATCACATCTCCAGTATACTGTACTTGAGGTTGGGAGTATAATCTGCAACACAGAAGGTGTGTAAAAGTATTAAGGCAAATACTACCAGTCAAAAATATATAGCCCTGTGGTATGCTGCAATGCTTACAATGTTATATAATTCTTTTCAAATTATTTACTGACATTTCAATCCAAAGGTCTCTTCCCATGCACAGCCATGTCATTCCAATTTTTAAAATCATCTTGGAAAGATATTTTTTAGAAATGTTTGAGTTGATACATTGTTATGTGAGCAGGGAGACGCAGAAACAACTTCACTAATAATTGAATAACTCCAGATGTTGCTGAATATGATTAAAAGAGAACAACATTGCAAAATGCACCTGATATATTTTATTTTATTTATTTATTTTATTTTACATTTGTTAACCGGGCTAGTCCAACTGGATACATGTCCATTTTCAGTGGAGGCCCGAGGAGAAAAGCTCCACTAACTACTACTTAGCAAGTTAAAAATATACAAAGTTATACAATAAAAAAAAAAACATTAGCTTAGGCTATATCTTCTTGACAGTTACACTTATTAACAGCTTCATCTGATTGCATGTGAAAAGCATAGCCTGGAGGATAACAAAATGAGGAGGGAGCAAGCATCTCATTTAAGCTTGAAATATTTCAAACCATTTCAACATTTTAATACTACTAAAAGTGAGTGTTTGTATCATGTTGGCATGACATTGATCAAGTAATATATAAAACAAACTAAAATATATTTTATTATATATTAAATTATCAGAATGAAAAATATGAACTCAAACAGGTTTGTTTTAAGATATAAAAACATTTGATTATTAGTAGTTGTTTATGGCAAACTAACTATATACTAGAGAGTTGAGAGGAAGGGAAAATGAAATTCAGCAGAACAATTTCATTACATTATCATCATCTTTTGGCTTTTCCAGTTCGGGGTTGCCACAGTGGATCATCTCTTTCCATTTCTTCCTATCCTCTGCATCTTGCTCTGTCACACCAACCGCCTGCATGTCCTCTCTCACCACGTCCATAAACCTTATCTTAGGCCTTCCTCTTTTCCTCTGACCTGGCAGCTCCATCCTTAGCATCTTTTTCCCAATATACCCATCATCCCTCCTCAGCACATGTCCAAACCAACACAATCTCATCTCTCTTGCTTTGTCTCCTAACTGTCCAACATGAGCTGACCCTCTAATATACTGATTCCTAATCCTATCCATCCTAGTCACACCGAGTGCAAATCTTAACATCTTTAACTCTGCCACATCCAGCTCTGACTCCTGCCTTTTTGTCAATGCCACTGTCTCCAACCCATATAACATAGCTGGTCTCACTATTGTCTTGTAGACCATCCCTTTCACTCTTACTGGTACCCGTCTGTCACAAATCACTCCTGACGCTCTTCTCCGCCCATTCTACCCTGCCTGTACTCTCTTCTTCACCTCTCTTCCACATTCAATTTCATTACATACTGGCTGAAATCTCAGATGTGCAAATATGGGGCTGTACCTCCACACCCTCTTGAAACTTTTTATAATTGTCATTCGCTCTTCTGCAACTTGGAGAAACAAATGAATTCTCTAATGCACTGCAACTTGGAGAAACAAATTAATTCTCTAATGTGCTGCAAGTTGGAGAAACAAATTAATTTTCTAATGCCCAAACATAGTCAAAAACAAGAATTTAAAACAGTCACTGCTGTATATGTTTTTTTCTCTTAATCCAGAAATGTATGATTCAGTATGATAAGCATATAAGATATGAGAATAAAAAAAGGAAATTTAATCTAAAATGCATGTGTCTTTGAGTAGTCACTCTAGTGATTAACACTGTTTAGTCCAATAACCAAAATCAATTTTGTTCGGTGAAGCTACCTTCTGAATTGTGTTAATCTAGCACCTTTCCATTTTCAAAAATTCTTATCTTCTTGTGGGTTCCAGTAATATTTATTTATATTTATGTATTATGCCTAGTAAATGCAATCAAATTTTATGAGAAGAGGTGCCTAACTGTTTTCAGTTTTTTATAATGCATATGTGTGTAGCCACTAAAGGAATACACACCATTGATTTTTAGGCTGGGGCATAATAAATTGAATGTGGCCATTAAATAGGTGCACTGAAATTATTGCATTGTGCATGCAATGTGTTTAGGAGAATAGTTGCACCTTTTGGAAACATGAGTACAATTCCTCTTGCCAGTTAGTAGCAATGTACTGAGAATCTCTCCAGTGACCTTTTACATAATTCTGAAACAACTTTGACAGTTCAATAATTATGAAAACAATTCTGTAAACAAATACCCAGGACTACATACTTCAGGAGGTTGATGCATGGGATTAATGTGGGATTTCTAAGATAATTAGTTTTCTTAGTCAAGTCAGTTACTAAGTTATATCTTCCAAGTGTTTATTTGGATTGCTTTTGAACCCCGTATAAGGTTATGGATTAGTGGCAGTTAGGAACTAGGTTTGAATCTACCCATTCAATGTAATGTTTTTAAAATATATCCTTGCAATTGTTGATAATATATATATATATATATATATATATATATATATATATATATATGGAGAGAGAGAGAGAGGGAGAGTGATACCTATAGATAGATACCAGCTGAGTTTCTGGTGCTTGATTATAGGAGATTAGAGAAAATATATAGCACTGCTTCACACTAGACAGCTGTCTCAAAGAGATATGCCTTGACCTTTCTATGTTAGATGGATACAGCATGAAGTTCCTACAATGAATTCAAAAGTTATATTAATGATTTGTCATGCTAAACGCCAGGTTGAAAAAGGAGTAAGAATGGAAATGGACTAAAGATCCCATCCCTTAAAAATACTACAACTTCAGAAACCATAAGACACTGAAACCTGAAATTAATTTCTAGAAAACTTAATCAATGCAGGTATGTTAGGCTTGACATTTGTTGGGAGTAGGTGAAACTCACAAGGAAGTCCATTTATTTATTTATTTATTTATTTTGCCAAAGCTGTACATCACCTGCTCCTAGGGCCTGTTATCATCCATCAGACCTACCAAACACACCTAAGCCACCTTCACATTAACACCACCTCCAGTTTTGGGATGCTGAGGTGCTCAGGGCTTCTTGTGGCAACATCATACTATTGCTGAGGAGTGTTTCCTCTTAAGGCCAGATACTGACCCTATCATTTGCCCATATAATCCCAGGGGATGACATACAATGGGCTTCACACAGTGTATCACCCAGGCATCTACATGAAACTCAGCCAAAGAACTGCCCTTTATAGACAGCATCTCTTGCATTTCCCTGGCCTCTAATGACTATCAGTTGCATTTGTGCATCTCCGCATGTGCACCCCTCCCAGCTGGATGAGTCCTCACATCCTGTTTGTCTGCTCTGTTAAGAGCTTGCATCACTAACTGAACTTATATCAGTTTAACTGTACTCAGGGCTTTATCCCTTTATGCCAGTAGTGTAGGAGACAAGAAGTCCATTTCTTGATGGGACTGATCTTCAGCACTAATGCAATGCACAGGCCTACAAGAATGGATGAAGTGAAAAAAAATGGTAGGAAATCACTTGAATACACTAAGTGACAGAGAAACATGATGGCTAGATCAAGATAGAGCTACAGATAGAAATTTAACAACAAAGAGGGCAATAGCATCATTTCTCTAGATCTTTTATTCATTCAGTATGTATTGCAGTTAATAGTAGGTTAGAATCTGCTGAGTACCCATATTATCAGTGTTTGCTTTCTATCGCATCAAACCAAGGTAACAGCAGTCGGTAGCTCCACACCAACTGAGGTACTTGTAAACCCAGGAAAAGAAGGTTTTGTAAACATCTAAATGGTGTGATAGTTGAATTATAATGTTATTCAACAATTAGGTGTCTATGACTTCAGTGTATAGAACAAAATAAACAAGAGATGACTGTATAGCATTACTGGACCACATGCCTAATGTATTTGTTTTTATGCAAAAGGCAGTAATAAATAGAATATAGTGTTATGCGCCAAGAATAACATACAAGTTAGGAACATATTTTTAGCCACAATAATTATAGAAGGTGGCATAGATATTACCAGGTGATCACACATCAGAACATTGGGCCATATATGCTCGTCTAGCAGGTAGTGACCTCTGCTAATGAATGCTACTGAATATGAGGTAAGGGTTGTGTATCAGATCCGAATATCGTAGTTTGGAAAACTCAGATAAATATTTTTTAAAAAAGCCCAGTTCAGTACTGAAACAATATGGTATTAAGAAATCAAGAAATGGGCACATGTAAAAATAGTTCCATTTATGGTTTAAGGACCAGTTTTCCTCATTACTGCACTCAGTAGAACTAGAAAACCAGTGACAACTGTTGATGCAGATCATGTGACAGAAAGCCAGTGAAGTCCCTGACAGATGAAGATGATCTAGTAAAGAAATATGCATTTCTAGTACCTTCTGGGATCCTACTGACAAAAGAATATTTTAACAGTATTTCTCTTGTAGTAACTGACCAATTAACTACTTAGGGTTTTTACATGAACTATACTCTTCTCATAAGAATAACTTAAACAGTCCAAGTAGAGGGTGTATAGTGGGATTATGTAAAGGCTTTGTTACCCAGTTGTATAATGACAATATCCCCACGTGTATATCATAACATCGAATGCTGACAACATTGAATGCTAAAACATCGAAATCAAAACAGCAAAAACTGATAATGTCGAAAGCTGATGACATCAAAAACAGGAACTCCGAACAGCAATGGTTGGCCGACTGCATACCTGTACTACCGAAAAGAAAACCCTAGTGATAGAAAGTAAGCACCCTTGACAATGAAACTAATCGAGCCACACACTACACAAATAATAACCTCAATGTTTAATATATAAACCTAACAACTGAACGCTACACAAATAATAACCTCAATGTTTGATATATAAACCTAACAACTGAATGCTACAGAAATAATAACCTCAATGTTTAATATATAAACATAACAACTGAATGCCTAAACACATATATTAAACGAAAGGAAATGTATAACATTGTACATGTTACCGCTGCAACCAGTACTTCAAACTCTTAGCAGCATAGCAATTGCATTCAGATATCCATTCTGACCTACTGCTCATGACATTCTGCATTCTACGTTCCTTTATAATGTATCATGGGTATAATTCATGTCTTGTGTTTAAATGTAGGACAAAGTTAGAGGTTGGATTTATGAGTGTAGTGTGCTGTTTGAAAACATATTCAACTGCAGTGTGGCCAACTATGATCTTTCCAATTAAAAGTTTTCGACATTTTCACATATCGACGTTATCAGTTTTTGCTGTTTTGATTTCGATGTTTTAGCATCCTGAATCCTTGAAGTATATGGTATATGAGTTTATGAATAATATATTCAAACTGGAGCTAAACTTAACTTGTACAAAGAGCTAAACAGCTGTGCAACAGTTAATCAAAAGTCATTGAAAGAAAGGTTTTTACAGTTTGCATTCTCCGGGGAATTTCAAATCAAGAAATTGTAAGACAGAACTGGATGTCTTCACACAGAACAGAATCTTATTATGGTAAGCATAATGCTCAAACTGTACTCTGTTTCTGCATATAGGTTGTGCTGCTTACACTAGTTTCTTTTCAGATTTGCAAAATTAATCAACCAGCTTTACACATCAGCTAGATATTCTTCATTGCTAATGGCTAACATCATCCTGAAACTTTCAGACAAAAAGAAAACATTCTTAGTGAAAATTGTATGCAAACAGATGGTGTAAGAGAACTACAAGACATAGATGTATATTATAGATGGTGCTGAACCAGGCACATCATCATCGTGTTTGAGGAAAGATGAGAGAGAACCGAACTAGGACCCAAAATGGACAGTGAGACATAGGAAGACACTGGAATGTAAAATGATACATACTTAGAGATCCATGAATGAATAAGATGTCCATATTGAGTATACACAATCTAAAGGCACAAACAGAATTGGTGGGGAAGTCATGTTGCCCTCTTTGGCAACAGGAAGGAGAATAAATACTTCAGAGTGATGTCATTTTAATACAACTACTGATAGATATTGATGGATGTTCAATGGAGTTGGAAAATGTGTGCATCATTTACCATGTACAGCAAAATATCACAGTCATGAGTTAATCGATGTCAACCATCTTAACATCTAAACAAGAACTTAATTAAGCTAAAAATAATGCACATTTCATATCTTTCTTGCTTATACGCTCTATAAACATGCAATAATGCCAGTGGAAACAGTAACACATTTTAGACTACAGACTGCTTAACTATCGACTGCAGTAAAGTCATCCCTTAATCCCTTAATGTTCTTACCCATCTGTAATCATATTTTTCTTATTCTTGCAAGATAATTTCAGTTTTAACTAGTCAGACTTATAAATAAAGAAAAACTGATAAAGTAAAACTGAATCTGGCTTCAATAGCTCGAATCAAGAAAAGATCATACCTGCCTTTAGAACTTAATTGAGAAACTCAGAAATATTTAAAAATAATACATACTAAAAATGACTGTAGTGAAATAGTTGGTTGGATACAGCTAGACTCAAAGATCTAGGATGAAAAGAAACAAACAAGTGATCAGACTTATGAATAGCCTTAGTCTGATTCAAATAAATTCTGAGTTGCTTATGCACATCCAAAGTATGTAGCGCCCACTCACTGTCAGACTGCACGAGGGGAAAAAGTAGGCAGAGTAATAAACTGATTAAAGGACAGCTCATTAACCACCTTAGGCATAAATGAGGGATTAGTACATAAAGACACCCTGTCCTCATGGAAAATTGAAAAAGAAGGACAAACCATAAGGGCCTGCAACTCAGACACCCAGACACCCATCTGGCAGAAGAAAGAGATAACAGAACAGTCCTCCAAGAACAATGTTTCAAGGAAGCTAAAACAGCAGGCAAAAAAGGATCCTGAGACAACTTCTCCAAAATAAAATTAAGATCTCAAGGAGGCAGAACAGGCTTCCTGGCAGGTCTAATATTAAGAACGCCTTTGAGAAATTGTTTAACTTTGCATCTAGAAGTTAAAGGAGGAGATAAAGGCAGACAAGCAGAGATCGGTGATAAGTTGGCCTTAACAGAAGAATAGTTCAAATCAGCATTGAGCATCTCACACAAACAAGAGAGACCCAAAGGAACATCCACAGTAAGTGGGTTCAGGTTACAAAACAGACACCAAATAGAAAACCTCTTCCATTTGGATACGTAGGATTTCCTAGTAGTAGTAGGTTTCCTGGCCTTCTGCAGGACTTGCAGTACATTCTCAGAAAAAAGTTATCTGTGAGTTATCAAAATCCTATCACCCAAAATGCCAGTTGTAACATGGACAGGTTGGGATGCTTGAGAGGTCCCTTGCCTTGTGTGAGTAGATCCACACTGTGAGGTAACCTGTGATGATTGCCCCTGAATAGATGCAGAAGCAGAGGAAAGCAGTGCTGTTGCTGCCAAAAGGGAGTCACCAAGAAGATTTTGGGTGCATCCTGTTGAATTTTGAACAAGACTTTTGATGAGAGGAAGGGGTGGGAATGCATAAAGAAACATCCTCTTCTAACAGAATGAAAGGGCATCCACCTTCCATACCAGAAGACCTGGGACTCTGGGACAAAACAATGGAGGCTGAGTGTTCAGAGGGGAGGAAAAAGGATCAACTTGAGGACTACTCCACTGGTGAATAATGTCTAGAAACACATCCCTGTGAAGCATCCATTCATGGTACTGAGTTACGGACCTGCTCAGAGTGCCTGCCATAATGTTCTGACTGGAAGGGACATCCCATACCAGAAGTGCCAACCGAAAAAGAAGGTAGGATCTCATTCCTCCCTGTTTGTTGTTATACCACATCACTGTGGTTTTGTCTATGAAGACCTTGAGAGGCCCTGGAGATAAAAGAGGATGAAAAGCCTGAAGGGCCAACAGAAGAGCTCTCATTTCATTGACACTGATGTGCTCCCTCCACTGGTGAGGCAACCACACCCCCTGTACATTTAGGGAGCCAAAAGTCATCCCAAAACCCATGCCTGAACTGTCTGTGAACAATTCCTGAGAGGGAAACAGATGATGAAAAGGGATCCCTGGGATCATAGACAACTGCTGAATCCACCAGTGAAGTTCCTGACTGAGACAAGGAAGAACAGGAAAGTCTAGAGGATGTGCATTTTGAAGCCACACTGACTTCAGAAACCAATGAAACTTTCTCATGTGACGTTTGGCCAAAGGGAACATAAAAATGGTGGATGCCATAAAACCAAGAGCTCTCAGAAATTCCCTGGTGGTAATGGAAGCCAGAATAAGATGCGTGTGAAAGAAGGCCTTCAGAGAGCGGCAGGAATGCAATCATAGGCACCAACTGAACCCTGCAACCCAGAAAAACATGATCCTGACAAGGAGTCAGAGCAGTCTCTGGAGAGGATGCCTGAATCAACAGATCATCTAAATAAGAAAATATTTAAATCTCAAGAAGACTGCAAAAAGCAGTCACAGGAGCAAGGCATTTGGTGAACACCCTTACGGCAGTAGAAAGGTCAAAGGAAAAATTAGAGAACTTAAAATGCCAAGATGAAACAGAATAACGTAAACGCTTCCCGAAAAGAGGATGGATTGGAATATGGAAATAAGCATCCTTGAGATTCAGAGACACCATATAGGCCTGAGGGAGCAGGAATGGAAACAGAATCCGAAAAGACAATATCTGAAAGGAAGGCACTTTAAAAAAAAAGTGTTTAGATGAGAGAGGTCCAGAACAGGTCTCCAACTGCCATCTTTTCTCAGCACTAAAAACAGTCTGGAGTAGAACCCTTTCCCCCTTTGGGACACAGGTACCTCTTGAATAGTTAAAATACCACCAAGACCACCGATCCAAGAAGTAAGCAATTTTAATGAAACACTTAGTGCCTCGGCTTGCACAGCCTTCCAAGAGTAAAAACACTACAAACACTTAATTGATTAATTGTCTTGTGCAATATGTTGTATTTAAGTAAAGAGTATTTTGTGGTGTTTTTACTCTTGGAAGGCTGTGCAAGCCGAGGCACTAAATGTTTCATTAAAGTTGCTTTCTTCTTGGATCGGTGGTTTTGTTGGTGTTTTAAAATTTTATTTTTTGCTTTCTTTAAGTTGTATTTGTTGTTTTTATGTCCACTGATCCTGCAAATGATGTGCCACGCCCCTTTAGGGATGATACTATTGATGGCAGCCAAAGGACTATTCAGCAGTTTGTTTTACAACTGAGTGAGAGAGGCTCTAGAAACTAAGTAGCAGTTGGTACTTCTAATGTGCCTGGTACTTGTAATTTGGCAACTCTTGAAGTGGCTGTTCCGGATCCGGCTATGGCTACTGCTTGGGAGCATTTTATGGGGGAAAGAGAATGTCGTTTTGTGAACCCTTTTCAAACTTTGGGCTCTTCCATGTGACTACTTTATCAGCAGAGGCTGTAAATCTGAGGGAGAAGTTGGAAAATCTGCTGCAGAAGGAGGCTAGTACACATAGGTTCATAGGTTCATAGGTAGGTACTAGGCTATCTGCCCGAAGGCATTTATAAGCCTACCTAGACTGTGTTGGCTTTTGCCACACCCTTAGATTATTTCCTTGTGCCTCTGTCCAGCAGAGCCACTGAAGTGATCCCCGGGTAAACTTTCTGTTTCCCATCCACTCGTCAAGGTTTCTCTTAAAGAGTGCTAGTGAGGAGTTCTGCCTAATGTAGATTGGAATCTTGTTCCAAAGCATGGGAAGTCTCTGGGACAGAAAACTGTCCCTCCAGCACGTCCTATTTATTGTTGTGGTGAGGTTTAGATCCCTAGAGCGTGTGGCTCGAGGGGATAAGGTTTTCTTTAGGTGGAGCATGTCCATCAATTCTGGGTTGGACATGGCCTTGTATGTCAGGCAGAGATCACCTCTGAGCAGGTGGTATGCAACCATATCAACATTCTTTGTCTTCAGCGGTATGTACAGCTGAATATTACCCAAAGAGGTCTGCAAGCATGCAAAGCACCTACAACCCCCTTTGAGGAGGGGAATGCTGAGGATATGGTCTTTCGAAAGAGATGGGAACAGGCAGCTCAACAGTGTTCTACTGAATGGGTACTCATCCTAATTGAGAGGGATGAGTTAAAGAAGCGATGGCTTAAAGAAGAAATCAGAATGGTGAGTGTTGAACTTGATAAACTTTTAACATCTGTTAAAATGACTAGTATGCTGGAAGAAATTAATGGCAGACTTGTGGACTTTGAAGAATTACTAGTTGAGCATAAAAGCCATAAAATTAAGAGAGACATTAAGGATTACATTCTTGATAAAGCGTTTCTTTGGAAAAGAAATAATAATAGATCTTTTTCATCTGGAAGCAGAAGTAACAATGGTAGCAGTGATGTTAGTTGGGTAAAAATGTTTCTGCTTCTTCCTTAGTTTCTTTTGCTGCTTCTGAGGAGGCAGATGTGATTGCTGCAGCTGAGTAGCATGTCGAACAGTTTACAGCCCTGCCCAAAGCACAAAATTCGAAAGATATGCAGAACCGCTTTCGGAATTCCAGTTCTGCCAGAACAGACTTTAACAACAGAAAACGGGGCTGCAATGAATGGGGCCAGCAAAAGAACTATAATAAGAAGGGACAGCATAACAAGAAAAAACATTAGTATTAATGTATTTTGTGACAATTTACATGTGTTAAATCCATCCAAACATGAAATTTCTGATGTGGTTTTGTCTGTATTATGTCTTGGTCTTAAATTTATACCAACTGCTTTACCAAGAATGTTGTTGTTGATACATGTGCTTAAATGTGAAATCTTTTCTTTCAGTTGAAAATTGCATTTGATGTATTACTTTAAACAAGAGGGAGGGGTTGTGCCTACTGACTGTTATGAAAGTGGTGATGATGATTTTTTTCACTCATGTTTGTCATCTCAGGAAGATTTGTTTGAGAATGACTTTAATGCTTATTGCCAGCTGAACACTGATGCTATAGCTGTTAAAAGCTCTTTTATTCCACCTTTTCTAAACAGCACTTTGCAAGGATATTTTGTACACTTAATTTTGAGGTTGAATAAATGTACTAGTCTTGCATAGAGAATAAGTCTAATATATGCTTTAACTTAACTAAGCAGCAATGGCTAGCCCTACTGGAATTTGGTAATGACAGAAGATGGGTCGTTAAACCATCTGATAAGGGCAACCAGATAGTAATCGTGCATTTTACACAATATTTAGAGATGGGTTATAAACATTTGAACAATGTGGAAATTTATAGAAAATGTGATGTTTCCGATTACTTTGAAGCTATTAAGGAGTACTAATTGTTGTTAGACAAAGGTCTTAGGTTGGGGTATTTTACCTCTAAGGATGTGGAAAAGAAGTTTGGAGTGGAAAACTGCTCTATGGCAGTTTTTTACTGTTACCTAAGACACACAAAGGTTTAACTAACCTTAGTGGTCGACCTATAGTGTCTGCACAGAGGTACGTTGCTATTACATGAACATCTTAAGATATATGTAATGAGTACAGCCTCTTATATTAGGGACAGCCAGCATTTTTTTGAACATAATTAAAATGGAAAGTTTGGAATATGAACATGTTTTGGCTCTGTCTGAATGTCAAAAGCCTTTATACTAATATTAAGCATGAAATAGGGATTCAGGGATTCCATTTCCTGGGGCACTCTCCCATGTCTCATGTTTTGATAGATTTAGTTATGTTTTATTTGAAAAATATTTTTTTATGTTTAATGGAGACATTTTTCAGCAATTACAGGGCACTGCTATGGGGGCGGCTTTTGCTCCCATGTATGCTAATTTAGTTATGGCTAAACTTGAAGATGATTTTGTTTATAGACATTATTTTTTTAGATCAAAAGTTATTTTAGATTTTAGATTTATTGATGATCTTATTTTTTTATGCAAGGAAGCCAGACAGAAGGCCTTGGGTTTGTCGATGACTTACAATCTAATACTATGGGCTTAAGCTTTGATGGTATATAGCTTGGCCCACAAGTGAAGTTTTTGGATATTAGCTTAGATGGATTAATAACTAATCTCCATAGGAAATGTGAACATAGAAATGTATTTTTATATGGGAGTATGTCACCCCAAACATTTGGTCAAGGTACGGCCTTATAATGAATTATTACGAATTCAAAGGCTATGTAGCCTTGATATGAGCTTTGACAGAGAGATAGCAGAAGCAGAATATATGCTTATTAAAAGAGGCTATGATGTTCGGTTAGTTAGGGAAGCTAAACAAAAAATCATGGACATGAGGTATCCTAACCCCCAGGGATACTCTCATTATGTTCGTGTTAGTGGGAAATATAAAGTTGGTACATGTGGAAAGAAATCTACCAACACAGTTGGAAATAATGGGGACCAGAAGAAAGTTTTCTTAGTGACAACCTATAATGTTATAACTGAGGAAATAGTTAAAAAGCATGTAGTTTGTGGTCCATGCTTCTAAGGGATAAAATTTTGAACTCTATATTACCTGACTGTGAGTATTACATATAACAGAGCTAGGAATGTGGCTGATATTCTGGTATATAACCAATTTTGTTTACCAGATGTTAATGTTAGTCAGAATTTAAGCACAAATAAGGACACTGTTCCATGTGATGGCTGTTCCATCTGTCATTATGTAGTGAGGTAATTTCCCTATATTAATGGTATTAAACTTACAGCTAGGTATGAATACAGTTGTAATACTGAGGGGCTAGTGTATGTGCTGAGATGTGGATGTAATAAGTTCTACATAGGGGAAACTTATAGGAGTTTTAAGGTCCGGTTACAGGAACATATTAGGGACATAAAAAATAAAAAACTAGAGAGTTCCCTTGGGAGCCATTTCCTGACCGCAAACAATTCTGATCCTAATTCTCTTAGGGGTTGTGTTCTGCAAAACGTTGGTATAGGTGAATGTGTGTCCTTAAAAAATAAAATTAAAAAAAAAAAAGAAATCCTCTTAATTTTAAAGTATGGTACTTTGGAGCCTCAGGGACTCAACAAGACATGTAATTGGAAGTATATTATTTACATTGTATGCTTAATTGATTAATTGTTTTGTGCAATATGCTGTATTTAAGTAAAGAGTGTTTTGTAGTGTTTTTACTCTTGGAAGGCTTGCAAGCTGAGGCGCTAAGTGTTTCATTAAAATTGCTTACGTCTTGGATCGCTGGTCTTGGTGGTATTTTAAAATTTTATTTTTTGCTTTCTTTAAGTTGTATTTGTTGACCTCTTGATTAGTACTCTGAGTCAAGACATTTTGAAGAACCTCTATGAAAAAGGGAAGCTGTTCCTGAGGAGTTTGAGGAATTCCCATAAAAGAAGGTCAGGATTTCTACACCATGAAGTACCCCTAACGAACAAAGAATCTTGAGTGATCTGAAGCCAAGCAGGAACAGGGAATAAAAATAAGAGAAAGGAGAATGTGTCTGGGAGGAGATGAATAGTCATGCAGCATCTGGTTTGTCTGGAAAGGAAAGCTTTGGAAACCCTGAAAAATGAGTAGCCTTAATAGGAGAAGCCTGTTTGCCACTCTTCTCGCCTTTAGTAGACAGACAGGAATGTGTACAACCAAACCTAGCAGGATTTAGACACAGGAGAAGCAAAAAACATATTTAAGCACCTGTAAAGCCTTACCCTTATCCTGAAGGGACTTAAACAAACCAGCAGCAGCTTCCCCAAACAAAAGTTTATAATCCAGGGGAACATCCATCAACTTAACTTTAATATCATCAGGTAGAAGCTGGAGAGTCAGCCAAGAATATCTTCTCACAACTGAAGCAAAAACAGCAGCCCTAGAAGAGGCATATGCCACATCATAACTACATTTAATAGAATGAGAACAAGTCCCTAGGAAGGAAAGAACAGAAATTTTACCCTCAGACTCAGGAAAATCAGAAATAAGTTGAAAGGCCTGAGGAAGAAGAGCCAGCACATACCTAGATATATGGGTCTGATAATTAATAGACCTAAAACCTAGAGCTGCAGCTGTGTAAACCTTCTTACCTAGCTGTTCCGTAGTTCTGCTATCTTTGTCAGAAGACAATAACTTGGGTGAAGGAAGTAATTGAGATGGCTTATCAAAAGCTACAGAGACCACAGAAGGGTCATCAGTTGGACATTTGTATAGAAATTAACAGTCCTCAGGCACCATATAAAACCTATCAGGCATTTTAGGAGCAGGGGGTAATGAATCAGGAGCATGAGAGAAATTGGAAAAAACATCCAACAAAGCAACCAAAACAGGAGGAATAGCTGCCGGTTTAGCATACTCCAATTGTAGCAACTCATAACACCGCCTATGAATATCAGGGACCTGAACACAATTCCACTAAAAAAAAAATCCAACATCCTAGAAACTGTATCCCCAAAAGAAATTTATTCAAAGGAAACATCAGGGCTAACAGAGTCCTCCTCCTCTGACCTATAGTCCAAAAGAGAAGGAATTTGAGTAGAATATGTCAAGGATTCATCATCAGATTCCGACAAAGTCTCAGAAGAATCCTGCTTTCTAGGTCTTTTATGGGGCAGTAGAACACAGAGGAACAGGAACTGAAACCCCTTGAGGAGGCTTTAAAGACATTAAAGCAGAAAACAGCCGCTGTGTTATAGCCTACCATTCACTTTGAGGATCTGTAGGAGCAGAAGAAACGTTTAAGTTTTTTTTTTTTTTTTAAGGGAACATCTCATCCAAAAAACTGAGAAGACTCAGACCCAGGACGATAGTCAAGAACTGTAGTAGGAACTCCTTCCCCAAGTAAAATCTGAAGAACTCCACTAAGCCCTTGGGAAAAAAAAAAAACTGTGGTTCCCCCTGAATGTCTGAGATGGATGCCTGCAAAGCCTCATTGGACGTGCTGCCAGTCGGAACCTCACCAGCCTCCAACACAGTCACGGTAGAGGAATCCAACAACACAGCGGGCAAGCCTACAGGTTTGCAACAACCTCAGGAGAAACACCTGGTAGAAGCTGGACAGTGTAGGATTCTGGTTGTACCTTTTTCACCTTCTTCTTCTCTAATGGCTGACCCTCAGGGCAAGAGATTCCATCCATTGTGTCTTTAACAAGAAGCTTAAGACACTGATTCTCCAGATACAAGGAAAGGGAAGAAAGTCTACTGCAAAGGGTTTTGGAATGAATGTCTGACAAATAGAACATGAGCTATGGTCATGAGACAATCCTAGACTGAAAAGAGACTTATCATGGTGGTCTTTCTGGAGAATATGTCTCCCACACTGGCATTCACCCTACCTAGATGAAATTAACCCCAAGAAGCACAAAAAAGCAAGAGAAAAAAAAAAAACAATGGGACACTTATCTGCACTGCATGCAGGCATAGGTAATCACTGGAGAACTAAAATGTGTTCAGCTGGCAAAGCAGATGCAGGTAAACAAACTGAGGGTGAAAAGATGCATTAGGACTGGCGCCAAATAAGTTCTGCTTGTGGTAAACCTGAACATCACCTTTATGCTCTGCTGTACACAAGGAGTGTTTGAGTGATGCTCAGGTGTATCTATAAATGCAACAGGAAGTCTTTGGTATACTGGCTGGATGATGGACTTCCATGGCAAGGAATTCCTGAATGTTAAGAATACTGCAGCAGTGAATGCAAGGACATCCTGTGGTAATAAGTGGAATGAAGTTGTAAACGTGTTTGCATATCTCTCTCTCTCATACTACACACACACACACACACACACACACACACACACACACACACACACACACACACACGCACACACACACACACACACACACACACACACACACACACACACACACACACACACACACACACACACAAACACACACACACATATAGATATAGATAAACATATACACACAAACATGTATACACGGAGAAGGAATATGTAAAATACACATAGCCATTTTCTACACTGGTGTACACTCTGTCAAGATATCAGAAATGAAAAAAATGTTTTACCATTTATGAAATCATGCCATGCAGCCATTACCTCACAAGGTCATCATTTTTATTGATTATGAATTGTTCAGTTTAGAAAGTTGAAATTCTTAAGTCTGATAACGTTTATTCTATAATAACAATTTGACTTTGTGAAACCATTTGCTGGCCTCTCTGAGGACAGAGGTTTTAAAATTTCAAGTATTAAACAAATTAGATAAAGGAAATGATGTATTTCTGGTAAATATATTTCTCTGTGCCATGAACCATGAAGTAGAAGCTATATTTATAGCTTATATATATATACTCCTCACAGCCTAGGTTACATCTGAGTCACTACTAGTACAACACTTCCCATGACCTAGGTGATAGATAGGCTGCTTATGTAATCCCACATTTTCTCACAACTGCCCCAACCCCATTTCCATTCTTCTTCAGAACCTAGGTGCCAGGTATTTTTTAAGCAACTGTCTCTGTTTTCACATCTTATTAAGCTTTGCGGCAGCTCGGTTAATTCAACCCTACCCTTCCCTAACCTACCCTAGTCTTTACACTTTCTAGCCTAGGTACTACCTATTCGCTATACTTATCCAAGCCAACTAACATACCACCAAAGTATCATAAGCCAAGACTAAGACAAAACCTCTTACACCAATATTGTATCAAGGAGATAACTCCTTACCTCCTCTAATCTAAATAAGTGACAGACAGATTACAGCTCTCTACACTATTTCTAAGTCATTACCCAAAACCTCTCTCTCTCTCTCTTTTCCCTATACTCATCACAGGTCAGTTGACATTAAGGCACTTTGCTACATTTCTCTGTATCAACTTTTGCCTATCTGTCTGAATGTCTCTGTCTCTCTCCCCCTCTGTCTCCCTTTATTATCTGGTACCTTCAAGTAAACATATCCTCTGTTACAAAATATGGTTTGATTCCAGTTCACATCTGTTTCCCTCCCTCCCTCCATATTACCAGTTTCCCCCCTTCACTCCACAACTCCTTATTATTAGATTCCCCATCATTCACCAAACTCTCCTCACTGCAATGATTACCTGCAATGAATTCTACTCCTGCACTTTCATTTTAGACCTATTTTTCTGACTTACTCAGCAAAGCTGCAAGTTTTCCTCATTTCCATTGAGATTGTTTTATAGAAAATGTATCTTGCCTACTCTTTCCTCACTACTAATAAATAACTCATACCTACAATAAAATAACAATAAATCTATAATTTCTTGACTCAGGAAAATCTTATCACAGCACAACACCAGATCTAATGTCTGCAATAACCCCAGCATAACATGTGTCAAAGTACAGTGCCACTTTCAACAAGCCTTACCTTAGCTATTTTATTATCATGTATCCTTCTCCTAAATAACACAACCAAACATGACATCCTACACAAATCAGATTGTATTATCACAGAGATATACGGTTTCACCTTCCTCACTTGCAAAACCTAATAAGATAAATCAATACAAAGCAGCTATTTCTTCTTCAAATAGTAATAATAATGTATTTACTAAGACCTCTATAAAAGTTGTATTAATAAAATTTACAATGCAGTCCAAAAGCTACAAATACAAGACATCCACTCAAACTCAGGTTCTTCCAAAACTCATATAATCATACTACCCCTCCTATTAGAACCACAGATACATATCAGAAGCTTGTTTCACTCAGTGTCTGCACCATAAACAATAAATTGACAAAATTTGAAGTATGGTTATCCATTAAATGAACAAAAAGGTGTTGCTAGAAAACACACTCCACAGACCACGATAAATTAGTTCTTTATTCCACGGAAACACTCAGGACCACACAAGTATATTTAATATACACTTGGTCAACGTTAGCTATATGCTTACACTGGGAGCATGCAACCCAGCTATAGGTACCAAATCTCTTACCCATAGATGTAGTACTTCTAATCTCAAATAATTCCTTCAAGTTAGTACCCTTTTTTAAAAATAATGTTTAAAGGCTTATTTTCTAGGCCATTAAGGTCAGTGAAAGACTTAAATCTATTCCACTCTCTTCTGACCACATCAACCACCATTTTTGAGTCACTGTTGTATTCCATTGTGAATACCCTACTAAATCTACTATTGTTTTTCTCACCAGTCGCAAATGTAAATTCCTCACCTTTGCCTAAAATGGGCATAAATCTTGCCCTCCGCTGATCTTTAACATACCTAGTGGTGTTCTCTAATAATTTAACCGGGTATCCCCTCTCCAAAAAAAGTTTTTCTAAGAAGATACATTCTTCCTCAAAACCTTCATCTAAAGAGGTATCCCTACTAGCTCTTATCAATTGCCCCTTAAAAATACTCCTCTTCTGTACATATGGGTGGGCACTCTCAAAGTGAAGGTATGAGTTAGAAAAAGCCTCCTTTTGAAAGACTTTAGATTTTATACCTCCAGTTATCTTAATGATACTCACATCCAAAAAATCTACTTTATTAAGAGTAATTGAACTTGTAAATTGCAAAAAAGAAGTAGTTGTGTTCAAATACTCTAAAAATTATTTTAACTTCTCCTCAGATTCCTTCCACAAAATGCAAATGGCATCACAAAATTGCTTGCATAAAATCCAACAGTCACAAAATCTAGAATTAAAAACATATTGTTTTTCCCACCAGGCTAAGATGATGTAGGCATATGTGGGGGCACAATCGGTCCCCATATCCACCCCTCTCACCTGGTGAAAATATTCACCATCATAATAAATATAATTATTTTTATATCAATTCCATAAGGTTAAGAATAACTTGTAGTTCCTCACTAGAAATATTACATTTATCCACGAAAGCAGCCTCTAGCCAATTTAATCCGCATTCCTGGGGTATTACTGTGAATAAGTCTTTGATATCCACTGTCACAAATAAAATATCATCATAAACCTGGTTTAAGTCAATTCCCTGAAGGAATTCCCTGGAATCTTTAATAGTTTTTTCCTTACCCCAGTACTTTTTGAATTTTATGTCCATGTATTTGCTAAAGGCGCAGTCTTGGAACCTTCAGCAAACGCAATAGGTCTGAGAGGGGGATTATATTGATCCTTGTGGACCTTAGGGATTCCAAACATGGTGGGTATTCTAGGTTGAGGCACATGTAAAAATATGAAAGTTTCTATATTAATTAGTCCTTACAAAAGTAAATCATTAAGGGCCAACTCAATTTTCTTAAAGGCCACATGAACTTCATTCCTAGAAACCTAGAAATACTTGAGTGGTCTGAGTGTTTCCATGGAATAAAGAGCTAATTTATAGTGGTCTGTGGAGTGTGTTTTCTAGCAACACCTTTTTGTTCATTTGTTGCTGGTTTGGAGTTGTATTTCCCCTTTTCTGTTGGTTATGGTTAGCCATTAAGTTACCACACACAGTTGCAATCACCGAAAAATGGCGAGAAGACTACCTCAACTCCTCAGACTTTATACTTAACAGCTACAATGTAAACTCTGATACTAAACCAGGTTCTAAACAAAGAGGGAACTCTGCTTTTAGTGAAATGAAACTCCATCCTAGATATTATAGCAATGTCCAAAAGTGACAGATCCAGTAACATTGCATCGAATTGGGCTATTTGTCAACTAACTCGGGGCAAACACATGCGACTCTTCATAATGCCAATTTACATTCCAACCCCAGCAACACTTAATTGGATACAAAATGAGACTGAGAAATTTTTCCAAATGGCCCACCAAAAAATACAGTCATAATGAGTGACTTCAACTTTAATGGAACTGGTCAACAAAACAATAAAATAAAATATCACAACTATACCATCCAGATCAACTATTTAAACATCTAACTAGACTAAACACTCTATGAAAGAAAGGCTTACCATTAGCTCCAATAATAGATAAACTCAAATACAAATGGACACCATTTCCCTGTAACTATATTAAGGTCATTTAAAACCCTAAAGCCATCCCCCACAAATAATAGATAGAAAACCTTTTCCAAAAAAAAAAAAAACAAACAAAATCAGTATGTTAAACTCTACCATGGATACAGTTGATTTGATAATACTCTTCAGTGATAATGATCCCACCAACATGTTAGACCACTTTACTACCAGACTATTCTCCATAAAAGACAAACTATTCCCCATTACTAGCCAAAGATTAAGACGGAACATATGCTCCCGTTTAAATAAAAAGATCAAGAGAATGATAAAACAAGTGGAGTCAGCATATAAAAACTGGAAACAGAATCCACCCAGTAATGAATTTCATGATGCATACCTTATTCATAGAAAACCAACTTGAATAGCCACTAATTCTGCAAAAGCTCAATATTTAAGGGGAAAAAACAAATAAAGTAAATAATCCATCCAAATTATTCTGTAATGAAAAGAAATAGCTTACAAAAATCATTTCAGTACTCCTAACACAACAGTAACCACTATTACATACTTTAACTTTTCTGAAATGTATGTGTTCTTTTTAACTTCATATATACAAACCATAGCCATCCAATTACAATCAACAGGACAATGGATTTCCACTAATAGAAACCCATAGCTCTAGCCTTTACCTGAATACTTTGCAGCCAACTACAATAATGTCACCCCACATTCCTAAGGAAAGCCGTTAAAAAACATGCAAAGCCACTTGCATATATATTTAAACTATCTTTAACCAAAAGTATCATGCTATGGGAATTTAAGCATTATCATCACTTCCAAAAAGGGTCACTTCCAAAATCTCCTGCCCCATATCTAATTGTTTATTGCAGTGCAAAAATCTTTGAGAAACTGGCAAATAAATAAATATTCCAACACACAAATAGTTATGGATTGTTGTCCCACTGACAGCATGGATTCCATGATGCATTCAGTACAACAACAGCTTTAGCTAATGCAGCTGACAGTATCTATTGTAACATTAATGAGGGTCTCAGTACTGCTGGAATATTTGTGGAAATGTCAAGAACAGTTGAAAGTGTTGATCACAATTTCTTTTGCAGAAACTTAACAAGTTCAATTTTATTAATAACATAATATGATGGTTTCAAGGGTCCACTTCACGATGTCGAAAGCCGACAATATTGAAGCTGATATTGTTGGCAGCACAACATCGAAAGTGCAGAACATCATGCAGGTAAATGTAAATCTCCGTAGGGGGAGATTCCGTTTACCTCAATGTAGTGCGGTCTCGGAGTTGGAATATTTAAGTAGGGGTGTGGGGTGCAGGGGGGCTTGCCTCCCTGCCTATGCTAGTTAGCTTTTATTTTTGTTTGTTTTTTTAATGTTATTCAATGTTTTACTACATCGATCACTAGAGGCCGACCTTTAGTGATTCGATGCGGTAAACATTCGATAACGTGATATAGACACAGTTTCAAAACTACCTTTCAAACTGAACTTTTCATGTGTATTCTACAAATACATCTCTAAACATAGGAGTACTCCAAGTCTCGGTACATGGACCTTTTACTTTCCTACCTTTTGATAAATATCTTAACAAATGACCTCCCACATCTTGATTTGATTCTTCATGCTAATGATATCTTGCTTCTTGAAGCCAGCAACGGTCTCTCAAAGACTGCAATCTCAAGAACAAAACCATTTCATTGTATTGTGTCAATGTTCACCCTCCAATAAGTTGATGATTAACCATACCAAGGCAGACACTATGCTGTTTTCATCAGCCCATAAACAAACATCCCTATCCATCCTGTTTATCTCTGATACAGAGGACAACGTTATGTCAAATGTCATAGATTGCAGATACTTAGGATACTTAGGATTGACAGTGGACCAGTGCCTATAATTTACTTCACATACTGATATTATCCCACATACTGACCTGATTCAGTTCAAGTTTTGTTATAAGCTTACTCACTTACTGACCCCAGAAATCAGATTAGTCTAAAATGTCCTTCTACCCAAATTAGAATACTCCTAACATTAATTACCCTGCACTTAGAATATAACAAAAATTCCACATATCAGAAAATAAATTCTTAAAATTAGTAAAACTTGTAGACTCACATCACATCACAAAGACTAACTTCGTATAACAGACAGAGATTCTTATATTTTCAGCTCCCTACTTTTCTAAATAAAAAAAAAAAACTAGGCTATTGCCCCCCCCCCCCCCAACAAGAAAGCTGTCAATAAAGGAACAATAAAGGAACATTCCTACTGATTAAGGAACCACAAAAAAAAGATATTATTCTATCAGGTACCTGGAATAGATTTCTCAACTGAAATCAGATCTTTACAAGTTCTTACTAAATTAACAAAAAAAATCTCTTCAAGTGCACCTAACCAAGGAAGCCAAATGTACTTGCTTCAGAGATGAACACTATTTTTACATTATGAGATAATATACAAACTATTCAATATAAACAGCCGAGAACAAATTTCAAACCAGGTGTTTTGTATATTCGCTGTAGATATCTTGGTTTGTATATAATTTGCATTTACCTAAATGTACTAACTGTAAAGAGGCATGTTAATCTATGTCATTTAGTCACTGTTAAGTTGCATATAAAGCTATGCAGTATACTCTATGTATTTTGCTCTGTGAGCCCAAGTTGTGGCTAAAAAGGGTCAACTGACTAGTCCACTTACCTGGCAAACAAATATAAATAAATGAATGACTAAATGAATGAATGAATAAGTAATTAAATAAGTACATAACTAAGTAATAAGTAAATAATAAATGAATAAATAAATGCAATGAGCTGGCTTATATTGAAGAGAAGTGTCTTAAAAGCTTTAACTTTTTACTTAATCTAACTTTAGAAAAAAAAAACAATACAAATTATTGGGGAGGCAGAATTAAGAAAAAATGCAAAATGCTTTTTAAATATAGAAAATAATGTCTGTGAGGTAAAATACAAAGTTAATACAAGCTTCACAAAAGACAAAATTCCTCTCAAGCTAAACAAATGTTGAGGAACCAGAGTAAGAGTAAGCCTACAGATATATGTGGTATAATTAATCAGATCAATGACTCACCAGTCAAGATGTGTTAGAGAATCATGGGTTTTGGCCATTTTGCTGTCACTTATAAGCAAACGCTAATTTAAGAGGTTGTTTCTGAAAATGAGACAAATAATAATCCACAAAAAGCATATTTCCTGGGTTCATTCAATACTGTTTTGATATAAAAGTTGACTGGCATGTTGAAAGTCTTTATGGAACAGTTGCACATTTTGAGATAGTTACATAAGCCAATGCTACTGTAATATTACATGTGATATTTAAAAGTTTCTCAATGTGTCACCAGTTGCATGATGCAAAGCCATAAATGTCTAGCCCTGCAGGTGCAATTATCAGGGGGATTCAATAAAGCTTACAGGACAATGTTTACTGTGTGCTCATCATGGCGGGATGCACACATGGGAGTGAAAAGTTTTAGATTCAGTAATCTCCACGTAGCAGTGCATAGCAACATGCACTTAAATGCAAATACGAAAACTTTTCTGGCATACAACTTACAACATAAGTAGCTGAATTTTATTCTAATGAAGCAAATTAACACAGTGGTGTGATTCAACAACCTGTAAAGCAACCGTGTAGACTCTGTATCCGTGCTAGCCATGTATTCCAAAACTTTCCAAATGCAGCCACAGAAATGAGTCTACATAGAAACAAGAGTGAGTAAAAGCTATTATATTTGTACAGAACTGCCCTTAATATGTAGCACCACACATATTCTGATCTAATTACACAGGGTGGATGCTAGAAAATCTGTGTAACAATTATAATAATGTAATTTTAAGTGCCATGACATAAATGCAGCTTTGCTCCCCACCTTCAAATGAAGAATATACTTGTAAGTAATGTGGACTGTTAAAATGTGTAAATCTCCATGAAACAGAGTATTATACTGCAAGGTAAGTATATGCAAGATGTAGCTGATGGATTACAGTATTCCTCTGCTACAGCATTTGGCTCCTGTGCAGTTTCCCTGCCTACACAGCATTGTCTTCATTGTTTGTTAAACTGTATCAGATTTGTCAACATTAATTTAACATTTATTTTTTTAATTTTTGTCCTTGTTTGCATGATGTGGCATTTAGCACAACCACAAGAAACAGGGGAATGAATGGCAGGTTTCTCTGTGTTGTTATGTGACTATTTCGTTGGCAGCACATGCATGTGTTAGGGCTGGAATCTAGATGATCCTGGGTTCAACTCCAGGATGTGCAGCCTTTCTTTTAATTTTTATGGTCCATGTTTGCGCAGTATCCTGAGAATGGAGGAAACATCAATTTTGCCTATGCCTATCTTGTTTGTGCAAAGGTGCACGGAGGTGTGCATGGCTGCACATGGTGCCCTAATGAACAAGCAGCAAGTGTGTTTAATAGATGCCATTTATAGCATAAGCAGGTGAATTGCATGTTAATCAACCAATCCAACATGGTGGTGCTATTCAACAATGTATAAAGTACTCATGCAGCCTCAATTCTGTTTTTTCCTTTATCCTTCAATACCACTGGAGTAGAGACAAGGAAATTTTAACTGACACAATGATAGGAGCTGCTGCAGCTATACTACATCTGCATGCACTAGAGGCTGAAGCCAGTGCTTCTGGTGCTGCTGACAATAGGCCTAAGCCAAGAAGGTGAAGAGTGTTCAGGCCCAGGTTAACTTTCTAGATGCTGCATGAGCTGGAGATTGTAGAGCACTGCAGGGTGGACATGGACACATTACAAGAACTCTGTGAGTTCTGTCACCCTCAACTCAAAGCCAGAGCCAACCGAGGGTAACTCATCCCAGTGGAAACTAAGGTATGTATAGCCCTTAGTATATTAGTTACTAGTACCTTACAAAGACCAATTGGGGACATGATGGGTGTGTCACAGGCATTAGCCTCCAGGATCCTCTACCAATTTCTTGATGCTATGCTCATACATGCCAGTGAGCACATATTTTTCCCCAGTACTTCTGAAGAGAGAGCTAGCAATATGGAACTGTTTTACCATGTAGAGCACTACCCTGAAGTACTGGGTGTCATAGATTGTACTGATGTACACATTAAGGCACCACATGGTGAGCAGGATAGAATCTACATTAATCACAAGGGATACCACTCCATCAACTGCCAAGTCATGTGTAATGCCCAGGGAATTATCTTAAATATGTGTGCTGGCAACCCTGGCAGTTATCATGACTCCCATATCTGGAACACGTCACAGCTGTACCAGATGTTTCCTATGGGTGATATCCCTCAGGGTCATTTACTTGGGGATGCTGGCTATGCCCTAGAACAGTGGCTAATAGCACCCATCAGAAATGCAAACACAACTACAAAAGAACTCCATAATGAGGCACATGCTCAAACTAGAAACATCATAGAGCGTGTGATTGGGCTTCTTCAGGTGCCTAGATATATCCGGTGGAGACCTGCAGTATAATCCATGCACATGCACACAACTATTCACAGTTTGCACTATGCTCCACAATCTGATTTTGCAGAAACAGCTGCAGAAAGATCAGCAAGGGGAAGGAACACAAATTTTCCCCATCAATGCCTAGATCACCACAGCCACAGTCAGAAGAGGACACAGAGGAGGAATCCCCAGCTGCTGTCCCTGTAGGAAGACGTAGGCATGCTTAGTATCCCCTTGCTTTGGGTAGGAGACAATGCATAACACATTTGCTAACCACCTAGGAACCTAATACTTTTCTCCTACTCACATATGTATATTAAAATTGATCCCAGACAACTCACACAGCTTTTACCTCCCTATGTATTGGTTGTGTACTGCTTGCATCAGAAAGAGTCAGGCCTGAACTAAAGGTATGTCAACTGCTGCATTTGCAAGATAAGTCCTGAACCAAGAGTGTATTCTTTAATAATATTATGGCATATCCTTGTATTTCCTAACTTGGTACAGTAAGCCAGCAAATAGTGGTGGAGTTGTACAGAAAGTACCTTAGCATGTGACATCAGACACTTATTTTACTTATATTTATCCATTAGTAATTAGTAGGCCTCAGGCATGAAAGATTTACACAGTCATACCGCTAAAGAATGCTGATGTTCCCTACATGGCCTCAGTTTAGTACCATACCTTTGTACTGGTAAATCATTGAAAACAGAAGTTCGAAAGTAATGATACAAATTGCAGTTTTGGACTTCAGATTTGTTTGTGTCATAAGAGCAACTGAGCTTTGCCCACCCCTAAAAGAGGAGTTTACATTTGTTCATGCCATAACAGTAACTCAGCTCTGCTATCACCAAAAGAACAGTATATGTGTGTTTGTGCTATCCAACCTAGACATCATTTGTTGGCAAATGCATATCATATTATTCTCAGTTAATATCCTAGCACATGTTAAGGCAAATAATATAGACTGGCTTACACGCTGCATGTGTTAACCAACTGAAAAATGATCAAGAAACACAGAAAGGTAACACAGAACTGTATATTTGTAAGTATAATTATAACAAATTGTGTGATCACTAACTGCTCTATGTCCAAATATAGTAAAGACGATTAAATGTACACATCACAGCTGATAGTTTGATAGCAGTGTGCATTCTGATGCAGTTGGTTGTGTGAAGAATGACTTTCTATTTCACTGATGCAAAACTTTTTGTGTGGCCAAGAGGACTAAGGCATCCCTCCTGATTTTTGAAGCTGCACTGGTGTGAGGGTTCAAATCCAGACATATGTAGTACGTTGTGGTGTGTACTATCAATTTTTACAGTGCTTATACAGATTTTGCATATGTGTTCCTTAGTTTTAATATCTTTTCCTATTTGTCTTCTTTTAATTCCACTTTTGCGCGATGTGCCGCCACCTTAAAAACTGTCTGGATAAGCTTATCTTGTTTGCGCAATGCACAACATTGCGGTAATAGTGGAAAACCAGATTTCCTAGAAAGCAGACACTGAAAAAACAGAAAACAGATACATTTAAGTAATGCTCTTAGCCATCACAGAAAGTTGGTCTGGAGTACATATGGGATCAGGGTGTAGTAGCAAGTATTAGCAGTGCGCCTTGTGTTTTTGCACTGAATCCCTGAGCACAAACAGGCCTAGCTCACAGGCGTGTACATTTTGTTAATCATCGTGCAAACCCAATGCTCAGAATTGTATATTTATTTTATTTATTTATTTTACATTTGGTAACCAGGAAAGTCCATCTGGACTGGCAGTCCTTTTTCAGCGGAGGCCCAGGGAGAAAAGCTCCACATTTCAGTATGGTATTGGTACGAAAATAGAAAAAAACATAAATAATTGTTACAATTTTTAAACATATGAGAAAATGAACATGCATGAAAAATATTTACATAATGAACAATGAACAAGCATGAAACTATTTATTTATGACAAGATGTATAGATGTGTAGAGTTCTTATATTAGATAAAATTGTGAGGCCAGTCAACAATATGGAAATATTGCAAATGGATGTTATATAACAATCAGTTTTGGATAATACTGCTCTAGGAGATTGGAGATCTAGTTATGGGATTTGTTTCCTAGGTCACTTGTTCCCCTGGTATTGAGAAGGGGTACAACAACCATTTATTAGTGAGGTGGCCTTTTAGGGCAGTTTTAAACTCAGTTATAGAGGTTTTGCTTGTTTGGCTATTAGGTAAGGAGTTCCATACTCTAGCTATACAGGAGGAGTACAGAGATTCACCAACTGAGTTAGAGGCCATTGAGACTTCTAATAATTGTTTATTGTTGGAACGTAGAACTCTTTTAACTGTGTGTGACATGAGTAGGTTATTTAGGGCTGGAGTTTTTTCTGGATTGTGTAGATGTTTGTGCGATAGGGTTAGTTGGTTATACAGTAGAAGTTGGGGCAACTCAAGCCATTTCACTTGTTTTAGGGCTATGCAATGATGTGACATATATGGTGCATTGGTGGCAAGCCTAGCGATTTTGCTGTAACATGTTTCTAATTTGATGATGTCTGTTTTTCTCAGGTTGGTGAGAATAGAGGAGGCATATTTGAGTGTGGGGAGCAAGTGTGTCCTAGCTATTACCTCTCTGGTTGTTTTTGTCAGAAAGGATTTGATCCTATATAGGGCTACAAGTTTATTGTGGACTTTATTTATGGTGGGGGCAATGGGGATATCAAATGTCAAGTTGCAGTCAATCTCTATCCATAGACGTTTAGTGTGATTGACAGTTGATATAATGGTATTATTTCTGGATACTATGCTAAAGGGAGAAGAAGGTTTATATTTAGAAGGGTTAAATATTAGTCATTTTGTTTTTTGGGGGTTTAGTATTAGGTGGTGTTCTAATAATCAGTATTCAACCGATAGAAAGGATTCTTGTGTGAGTGCATATAATTCTTGGATGGTAGAGGCATTACATATTAGTGTGGAGTCATCTGCATATTGTATGACTGCCGCTTGGGGTGTAGAGGTGTGGCGGTTATTAGTGAAGACAGAGAAAAGTAGTGGTCCAAGGATAGATCCTTGTGGCACACCTAGTGTTACTGGGAGTAATGGGGAAATGTCAGATTGCCATTGAACTGTTTGTTGTCACTCTGAAAGATAGCTTTTGAACCAAGAAATAGTGGACTGTGATAGGTTTAAGGTAGTGAGTACACAGAGAAGTTTATCATGTGAAACTGTATCAAATGCCTTTGAGAGGTCTAAAAAGAGTGCTTGATACAAACTTACCATTGTTTCTATGTGAATTAACAGTTTCAGTAAATGATAAGAGAGCAGTAGTGGTACTATGAGAGGGGTGAAATCCATGCTGTGTTGTAGTGAGTAAATTGTGTGTCTTAAGGTGGGTCATAATTTGTGTGTGTATACATCTTTCTAGAATTTTGGAGAGAGGTGCAATGATAGCAATGGGGTGATAGTTTGATAGTTCTCTTGTGGTGCCACCTTTGTGAAGAGGTATTACATAGGAGATTTTCCAGATATCAGGAACAGTTTTTTCGGTTATTGATCGGTTAATAACAATTATTACAGGGTAAGCTATAGCCTCTGCAGCTATTTTCAGAAAGTCTGCTGGAAATGTATCAGCTGCTAGTGCTGTGGGTTTCAGTTTTCTAAGTAGTTTTTTAATTGTATCCATATTGACAGGTTGCAGTGAGAATTGGCTGGTATTGGCTGTATTTTGAGAGGTAATGTAGGTTGAGGACAGTTGTGGTTTGGATAGGGCTAGTATTGATTCAGTGAAATACTTGTTGAATTGTTTTGCTATGCTATCAGTAATATTAGTGGTAGCAGAGGGTGGAATTCTAACTTTACCAGGTAATAAGATGTTGTTGATGGCTGACCAGTATTTTTGTGGGTTGTTTAAATGTTTTTTTCTGTATGCCGTGATAATAGTGGATTTTGTCTGTTTTAATTTCTTTTTTTATTCTGTTTCTGAGTTCTTGGTAAGCTGTTTTGAGGGTTTGGGAGCCAGTTTTATGCCAATCACTCAATGTTTTAAGTTTCATGGAGGCCCTAGTTTCTTTGGTAAGCCAGGGTGCATGGTTAGCTTTCAACCTTGCTGTTCTTGCTGGAGCAAGAGAGTTTAGGATGTTTAAGAAAACAGTGTTAAAATAATGGACAGCATCATTAATCTTGCAGGTTTTGAGTGGATCCCAGTTACAAGTTTTTAGGGCTGAAATTAATTGGTTAGCATTAAAGTTTGTTTTGTTTCGTAATAGGCGGTAGGTGGTTTGGCATGATTGGTATGGAGTATTAGCATAAAGGTTGGACAGTGGTCACTTAAGTTGTCTGGTAGGCAACCAGTATGATAGGAGTGGGCTGATTTATTTATGAGGATCCAGTCTAGAACTGATTCCCATTTGGAAGTTTTGTCAATTCTGGTAGGTGACTGAATAATTTGGCTGAATCCAAACAGGTTTATGTAGTTGGTGGGATTATGAGAGGAGCAGGTTAACCAGTCTATGTTAAAATCACCCATTATAATTGTCTCATGTGAGAAGGTTTTTATGGCCCAGTTAACTAGATTTTCTAGAGTAGGGATATTGTTTCTTGGTGGGATATAGCATCCAATTATATTAATAACTTTTCTGGCATTTATTTTTAATCTGGTTAGCATGATTTCAGCATTGTCAACCAAGGGGGTAGGTATATCAAGAGTTTCTACATTGAGCTAATTTCTAAACAGTATAGCAACTCCACCTCCTTTTTTATTTTGTCTATCTGTGAGTAAAATACTGTAACTAGGTGGTTGGATCTCGGTATTTGCAATTTTGGGCTTCAACCTTGTTTCTGTTAAGAGAAAAATGTCAGGGGTGTAGAGAGCGAGAGTGGCATGAAGATCATGGACTGTTTTTACAATGCTTCTTATATTAATGTTTAATAGAAATAGGTCTGTGGGTTTTCTTTTGGATAGTGCAGTATTATGGCATTGAACTGGGGATTTAGGGTTTTGGGATGAAGGATCTGGATTGGAATGGATATCACCGCTGAGGTATAGTTTTGATCATAAAAAGGTAATTAGGTGCATTAATGTGGTCAGATACTTGTTGTAGTTCAGTGAAAGTTTGGAGGTGGTATATTTGGTATTTCTACAGATGGGGATGAATAGGTATATGGTTGTATTAAAGATGGATGGGTGAGGAATGGGATTAAGGTAGTTAAAAGTAATGTTGGGGGTGGTAGTAGTAGCATGTGAGGAGTTGAGTGACCTCGGAACATGTGGTATGAGGTAGCATGTATGAGTAAAGAGAGTATATAAAAGGTAGTGGAGAGTTGCAGTAGCATAATGCTTGGGGTTCTGTTTTAAATGTTGAAAGATTAATTATGTAATTGCAACTGTTACTATTCTGTAGAAAGCTGTTAGATTTGTGTAGGGAGATGCGATAGTGAAGTTATTAGTGGGAATCTGATGAATGAGGTGTGTGTGTGTGTAAGGGATAATTAAATCAGAGGTGTTTGTAATGGGATAGTAGGGAGATGGTGGGTGGTGGCCTATATAAATTGGAGGTATTGATGGAGGTGTGTTATTAATAGGGGTAAGTGGTGAGAGGTGTATGCAAGGTGTATGTTACAAGTAGGGGATACATGTGAGAGGTATATATAGTGCAGAAGTGATGTGGTGAAATTAGATAAGTTATGGGCAGGTGTAGGAGTGTCAAAAGTGTATCCACTTAATATATAAAACTGTCACCTAAAAAGGTGACTGACCCATAGGTTATACAACAGATATAAATATGAAGCTGCTAGTGTAGTTTTGATAGAATAACCCCAAAGGCTTAATTCATGTGTATAAGCAAAATCATGATACCAAAAAGGCCCAGACCATTAATTGTTCTCCTTGTAAACATTGTCTAGGCACATGTAGTGTCCATATGAATAATAACCAGCCAGTAATGCAATTTTTCTTTGAGTTTTATTACTACCTTTAGTCTGAATTCTAACTTCATCCTATCCATAATACGGAAAAATTGGCATTTTATAACCAATAATACAACTCTAGCGGAGAAGTTAGGTTGGGCCCCATCATTTGTGTTCAAAAGAGGTAGCAATCTTAAAGAAATGTTACAAAGAGACCTAACATTTTACACTTTCAATAAAAGGAAAGGTATGCCCATCTGTGGCTTTTGTAACTGGTGTAACAAAATCAAAGTGAATGAAACTTTCTTTATTAGGAATAGGAAATAGTATATTCACTTTCCTCTTAATTGTGAAAGTAGATCCATAATTTACGTTGCTCAGTGCAATTGTTGTCCTGCTTTTTATATTGGCAAAACGGACCGTAGAGTCCGTGATCGTGTTTATGAACACACGTATGCCATTAAAAATAAAAAGCAGGAAAATGCACTAGCTAAGCACGTGGTTTCTAATCCAGGACATAGTTTTTCCTTTACTGCCCTAGATCAAGTACTTACAAAGATTAGAGGGGGTCCTGTTTCATTACTCCTTGAAAACCGTGAACTGGAATGGCAATTGAAGCTTGACGCTTTTCGCCATCCAGGACTTAATGAAAACTGCAATATCTCCTCTGTTTTGAAATTGAGGAGTTATTTGAGATAGATATTTTGGATATTCTCCCCCCCCCTTTTTTGTATAACTCTACATACTCTTCAGTATGTTGTATTAATAGTTTGTACACAAATACTATTGTCATTTAATTCTATTTGGGTATTTGCATATAGTTACTTATTTTTTAAACATTTGTTTCCAACCTGAATTTTATACCAATTTTGCGTTTTCTTTTTATATGTTAGAGTGAGTCTTTTTTGATTGTATTACTCATATTTAGATTCAC
>NC_056728.1:1504718751-1504746251 GCF_019279795.1 Protopterus annectens
AGTGAGGTGTAATTGTAATAGAGTGTTGACGTCCTCAGGAAAACACAAGGACCCCACAGAGTGTACGTACACATCAATCAGGGATACCAGGCATACATATAAGGCATAATTAATAATAACACAATGCCAAAAAGGCATTATAATGAAGGTCTAATGTAAGCAATGCTAAGCATTGCACAGGCCAGCTTAGGAGGTGTGAGCAATGTGTAGAACAGCTAACTTTTTGTACCCAGTGGTATACCCCTTTAAACAATGGCAACCTTAGATAAGCAGGTTTGCCCATAGCTTATCCTTTTCAAAACCGGCCAATCACGTAAAAGTGCGAGAAATCGGCCCTACTTAAACCCAAAAGGTGGGAATACATCTCATAACTGGTTGTAGCTTCCCCTTGCAGGCACTATGGCAGTAAGGGGAGAAGAATTGTGCTTCCGGGCGCAGTTCTGGTGCATCCAGGAGTCCAAGGTCATTGCAGGACTCCTAGTTAAAGACCATGCACAGGGACTGCTGCAGGGCTAGTACCAGCGCTCCCAATATAAGGTGGAGGCCTGGGACCATCTCGCCCGTGAGCTCACCAGTGCCACTGGCATACCCCGAACTGGTGAGCAGGTCACACAGCACTATGCCGACCTGAAGCAGCAGAAGGGGGAACTATTGGAGGAGTGGCTCCAAGAGGCTAGAGCATCAAGGGATGTTCCAGACATGTGTAAGTATCACCCCAGTATGTGTGTAATAAGTGCCAGCTCAGGTATGTTCATAGGTTCATAGGTTCATACTAGGCTATCTGCCCAAGGGCATTTATAAGCCTAGCCCATAGTTATTTGGCTTTCGCCACCCCTTTAGTTTGAATAAAACTATGCCTATTATTTTGCTGTGCCTCTGTCAAGCAGTGACACTGAAGTAATCCCTGGGGTATATCTGCGATCCCCCATCCCTTGGTCAAGATTCCTCTTGAACAAGGCCAGCGAGGTGCTCTGCCTCACATGTACCGGGATTTTGTTCCACAGCATAGGGAGTCTCTGGGTGATGAATCTGTCCCTCCAGCACATTCTATTAATAACCGTGTCAAGGTTTAAGTCTCCCGCCCTTGTGGTTCTGAGGGATCTAGATTTTTTGAGGTGAAGCATATTCATCAAATCAGGGTTTGACATGGCCTTATATGTCAGGCACAGGTCACCTCTGAGCAAGCGGTATGTGACTGAATAGAGCTGGAGTTCTTTCAGTCGGGCAGCATAAGACATATTTTTGAGACCCTTTATCCTTTTGGTGAGGAACTTTTGGGGCCTTTCCAGCTGCTGCAGGTGTCGGGTCAGATACATTCTGAATGGGGCATTGTACTCAATCATAGGTCTAATGAGTGATGAGTACAGGGGGACGATGACCTCCCTTGATCTAGATGTGAATCCCTTCATGATCAGGTGGGCACTGTAGAAGGTTTTCCTAACTACTTTAGCAACATGAGTGTCAAACGAAGGCTACTGTCAACCTGGGTCCCCAGATCCCTGATGACTTCTTCTGTGCTCAGTGGATTGCCACCTATATGGTAGCTAGGGGTAACCTTGTTTTTCCCGAAGGGTATGACTATGCATTTCTTGGCATTTAACTTTAGGCCATGGCTCTGGCACCAGTTATCCATTTCTGTGAGGCCCTTCTGAAGGATATCTGTGTCAGATGTGTTTTCGACTATGGCCCAGTTTGCAGTCATCTGCAAACTTTGTCAGCCATAACCCTCCTGTGTTTGCTTGTACTTCAGAAAAGTAGATGCTGAACAAGAGTGGACCCAGGACTGAGGCCTGTGGGACACCACTTGTGACAGGCTTTGAGTCTGACATGGCTCCAGCAACTCTGACCCTGTGGGTTCTGTCACTTAGCCAGTTTGCAACCCATCTTGTGATGTATGGGTTTACATTTAAGCTGATGAGTTTTTCGATGATACCTGAGTGGGGTATTGTGTCGAAGGCCTTTGCCAGGTCAAGGTAGGCTGTATGGACTGCCTTTCCCTCATCAATGGCCTTGGTGACTGTCTCGAAAAAGTCAACCAAGTTTAAAAGGCATGATCTGCCTTTGACAAAGCCAAACTGGGTTGGATCCAAAGTCTGCAAGTTCCCTATGTCTTTATTTATGAGTTCCATTATGATCCTCTCCATGGCTTTGCAGATAAGGCTTGTCAAGCTAATGGGACGGTAATTTCCAGGGTCGGTGGAGGCACAGCCCTTGTGAAGTGGGACCACAGTCGCCAGGCGCCACTCCTTGGACGTATCCTGAGGTGAGGCTAAGATTAAACAGCTGTCCTAACTGCGGGTTTAATTCCTCATTGAGTTCGTGGAGCACACAGCCGGGGACACCATCCGGTCCCATGGATGCTGTGTTTTTTGCTTTGGAGTGTGCAGTTCTCACCTGGCCGTTGGAGATGTTTGGGGGCTACAATCCTCTGGTATAGATATCTCTCCTTTGGGGAGGGGGGCAGAAGTTTGCACTGAACCTGTCAGCCAGTATGTTGGCAATTTGTGTAGGTTCAGTAATCTTCACATCATTTTGAACTAATTCTGAGCATATCTGGGAGTTTCCTCCTAGGTTTCTAACATAGCTAAAGAAGGCCTTATGATTGTCTTTTGAGTCCTTGGCGATTTTTCTCTCAAAATTTGCCTTGGATGATTTTATGAGAGCTCTTAGTTTTTTTTACTTATAATGATCAAAGGTGTCTTACCTTTCAAGGATTTTGCTCTATCTTGTAGTAGCTTCCTCCTTTTGTTGTAGAGCTTGTTTATGGCTGGGGTCCACCAGACTGGACGCTTGCCTTTGGTACAAAGAGTCTTAGTTTTGTTTGGGATTGCCTGATCCATGCAGTCCTGTAGGTGCTGGTAGAAGGCATTTGTAAGTGATTCAGCGGTTTGAATAATGTTTACCACTGGCTCAGGGGCCTTAAAGGAGACCACACTAGTTTTTAGAAGTGTGAAGTCGGCTTTTGAGAAGTTTTTCACTGTGGTCATTTTTATTTCAGGTGGGGGGGATGAGGACCTCCAGCGAGATTAGTTTATGATCTGATCTCACCAGTGAGGGGTATACTTCCGGTGTTGAACATTGTGATCCCATGTTCGTGATGATGAGATCAAGTATGTTTTCTCCTCTTGTGGGGATGGTGACTAGTTGTTCCATGGCATTTGAGTTTATGAACTCCAGGAACCTTTGGGCTAGAGTGTTTGGGCTTGAGTAGTGTTCCCAGTCTATATTAGGGTAGTTGAAGTCACCTAGTATGATGGTGTTTGGAGATACATTTATCCCCTCCATTGTTTTCAGGAAGGCCATGTGAGGTTCCTGAGTTTGAGAGGGTGGCCTGTAACATGCTACAAATTGCAGAGCAGTCTTGCCTATGGTTAATTGCACCTGGATGGTCTCCGATGCATCGTGCGTTGCCACCAACCTTGAGGTGTGGGTGTCCTTTATGAATATGGACACCCCTCCTTTCTTGGTGTTGTCCGGATTTTGGGGCCGAAGCGCATGATATGAGGTGAAACCTGATAGTGCTGGGGTGCTCTCAGGAGCCTTGAACCAGGTTTCTGTCACAGCACAGACATCGATGTTCTCCATACTGAGAAGGGCCTCGAGTGCGTGCATCTTGAGATTGAGACTTCTGGCATTGAGCAGCATTACCCTTAGTTTTTACTTTTTGTGTTCTAGGGTGGTAGGTTTAGAATTTGAGCCTTGCCTAAAAAGGCACTATGGGGGTGGCAAGAGCCTTTGCCAATATCCGGAAGCCTAGGGGTGACAGGTGCAATCCGTCCCTTGCGAAGCAGCGTGGCTTGTCCAACATGTCATCCCAGGCAGACAGACATTGATCCCTTTGAATGACACCAGAATTTAAGCCAATTATTAAAGCTGATCATCTTATCACTGTATTGTGGCATCATTCTAGGTGAAGGTAGGATACTGCTCAAGGTCAGGGTCATACCTGCCTGGGCTACATAATCAGAGAGCTCCTCAATGTCTCTTTTCATGTAGTCCAAGGAGGTACGTCTCAGGTCGTTTACACCAGCATGGACAATGACTGAGTCGTACTTGTACCTGCTGTTGAGAGACCTGAGTGCTTGTGTTATGTGGCGGATTCTAGCGCCCGACAGGCAGCTTACTGTGACCTTCTCCTTACTCAGTCTGGTGAGCGGGACGTCAGTGTTTCTGACTATGGAGTCACCTATGACAAGTATGTTTGGTGTTGTATTTGGCCTTAAGGGCAGTGACTGCTTTGCACACTGATTTTGTTGTTTATGTGTTGTTTGTGTGGTGTATTGAGTTTGCAGTTGCTTGGGTGTCTGCTTTGGAGGCCTCTGCTGTTTAGGTAAATTTTACTCAGAGCCTCCGAGTATGTCTTAGTGTGTTTATGTGTTTGATTCAGTGGTGTGGTTGAGTTATGTGAGACTGGTATTGTGGTGTGTGTAGTTGCCTTCTCCTCCTGCCTGGTCTTGCCAGTCCTGAGTTGAGAGAGCTCAGCCTCCAGTCTGGCTAAATAGCTGCATCTCTCACAAGTGTTAGTGTTACGGGAGGAGGAGAGGGTTGTCCGTGTACATGAGGCAATTGTAACATTGTCTCAGAATTCCCAGATTCACCAACTGGGCAGGAGAGGACGCCAGCATCTGACCCTTCGACATGCTAGAAAGAATTATGAGTTGGTATGAGACAGAAAAGTAGTGGGCTTAGCAGGGACGTGGGCACTCCTGGGGGTTTTGCTAGTGAGAGATTTGTATAATATAGGAGTGCTTGACCTGCAAAGAGAATGCTTATAAGACAAGGGATATGCTTATAAGACAAGTGCTGAGCTTTTTGAGAAGAAAAAGCTATTTGGAACAAGTGCTGCACTTTTTAGTGTAGGTGTAAACTGTTTAGGTTCCTAACAGAGCAGTTCTAAGGGAAAAATTGAAGAACAGACTTTCTGGAGCCAGAAAGAGTTTAACCTTGTTTAACCGGCGCTGCCCGATGCTGTTCTAGTGGCAACTCCGCGCTAAATCGCGCTAAAGCACGTTAAAGCGTGCTTGATAGCAGGGGCTGGAAAGAAGCAGGAATAGACCCATGCCATATCTATTGCATGTCATGGACAGGTATGGCTAAATATTCCTCTTATGTCCCCCACAGCCGCAACGGAGCAGGCCGCGAACCAGGAGGCCCACATCAGCCGCCTGGCACCGTTACGATGCGAGCCAGGTCAGTAATACTCATGCTTTTACTGTCATAGGAAATAAAAATAAAAGTAGCAGTACATTAATTACTAGTATAAAACCTGTATTTTTCAAGGCAAGTACTGCATACACTAGAGAATATGGCAGGAAGAGCCTCATATTGTTTGTATGGCAATAAAAGTGTAATATCCTGACAAAACAGGTCTAACTGCTGGACTGCATGTGTATATTCTGGTATTATATGGTAATGGTGATTTGCAATCATGTAATAGTGCTGCAGTATTAAGCACTGTTACCCACACCATGCACCATAAACTGAATGTGTAGGAATGCCTGTATATGACAGGTGTAATCCCCAGAGTCCATTTAGTACAACAAAGAGGCACACAGATAGTAAATGGGGAAAATGCAGACAACAAAAACTGAATAGCACATGTAACTGAGATGTGAACTGTTGCTTATTTAGCACACACAACCACGGTTCGAATCCTGCCAGTGGTAGTAGTCTGCATACAGAATAATACCCCACAACTGTACAGATATGTCCAGAATGTCTATTAAAGTGGCCCATATCTATTGCCTATCAACCTGTCCCCCTGGGAAATCAGTGGGATGATCCCAGATGTATAGGCAGCAAACAGGAAATACAACTGATTGACAAACATCTATGACAACAAACTGGCACACTAGCAACTCCCCAATACCTTATGTGACTAAGAAGTCATGTATGTCCCATTTACACCCCAACTTGTTAAGCTGTGGTCAGAGTGTGTACAGTAATAGAGTGAGATATATGTGCATAATAGTAATGTGTAACCTGGTACTGTGTGTGGGAACATTCAGGTAGTCACAAAAATCTCCATAAAACAGGATTTCCAATGAAGGCAGTCCCACAAAAATCCGTAATAAAAATACCAGATGGTAGCTTTCCTTCAAGACTATTCAGTTCACAAAACGACAATAGATAATAAAATATTTTATTTTTGCACAAACAGCCCGACAAGTTCAAGCACAAGGATTAAGCGCTTTCATTCAGGTAGTGCTAATAAACATTCCTCCCACAGGTCTGTCAGATACCAACACTGTGCCCAGAAATACAAGAATGATATGCAGTTGCTCTGAATAATTAGGTATTACACATCACTGTCACCCACACTGTCCTAGAACATACAACTGTCTAGGAAATCTGTATAAGAGTGTTGTTATACAAGTTCAGAATGCATAAGCACAGGGGATTAATAAGACAGAAAGCAATTTGGAGATATACAGCAATATCAATTTAGCAGACACAACTGTGATGGACAGTGATTAAGTTGTAGCAGACACAGCCATGATCTGAATCCTGGGAGTGGAATTAGACTGCATACAGATTCATACCCCACAACTGTACACATGAGGCCAGAATGTCCAGTATATGTGCCCATATCTGCTGCCTGTACCCTTGGTAAGTCTGTGGGATGATCCAAGATGTGTAGCCAGCAAACAGGGAATATAAGTGATTGTCAACCATCATTAGAACACAGCTGTCACTCTAGCAACCCCCAAAACTGTTAGGAGAGTAATTTTTCAAGTGTGTCCTATCTACACTCCCATATTGTCAAGCTGTGACCAGAGTGTGTACAGTAACAGAGTGAGATGTATGTGCATAATACTAATGTGTAATCTGCAAATTTCTGTGGCAACAGTCAGGTAGTGCTAACAAACATTGCTCCCACAGGTACGTTGGATACGAAGACTGTGCTGAGAAATACAGACCAATATAACATGTACTGGTACTGTCCAACCTGGTATTGTAGGGGATTATGAGTGTTGCAGTTTCTCTGAATAATAAAGCATCACTAGTCAATGTTGCCCACACTGTGCTACATAATATAACTGTGTAGGAAAGCATGTATGTGCATGTGTCAGGTCACTAAAGGTTGAAGATGGCAATATTCTAGATATGTCCAGGCACACCAGCATGTGGTCAACAAATGGCCAGAGTATGTGCAGAAAGAGTTGGATAGCATAGTGCAAAACATCAACCTGGAATCCGGGCATATGCGTATAAACAGTTAGTCAGTGTTAACAGCATTCCCTCCACATGTATACCAGGTAAGAGTTATATACTGCAGGTAAAACTGGATCATGTGCAATGATGACGACAGCCATATCAATGTCCAAAATAAGGCTATAGGGTAGTGCAGTAAGACTTGTAAGGTACAGATAACAGAGGTCTATATTGAATTAGCGAATGCTTAGAAAAGCAAATGCTAATTCATTGACCCCTTTTAAGTGAAAGCTTACAATCTCGAACACCCGGAGCAGCAATTTTTTTTCACAGGGCAAAAAATCACTGGGCCGGTTTCGGGAGTTTGCCATTTCCTCCACTGTGGTGCAATCTCGGAGATGGTATATTTAAGTAGGGGGGTGTGGGGGGCAAAGCCCTCACATTATGTAATGTTTTAAGTTTTTTTTTTTTTTTTTTTTCTGGAACAGCGATTTTTTTTTCCCCTGTGAAAAAAAGTCGCTATTCTGGGTGTTTGAGATTGTAAGCTTTCGCTTAAAGTGGGTCGATGAATTAGCTTTCGCTTTTTTAAGCATTCGCTAATTTAATATAGACCCGATAACAGCACTGACTAGGAAAGTAATGTGGACTACAGGAATATACTGCTTGTTAATTGATATTTTTCTCTCCCCCCACCCTATCTCCAACAATAATTAACATACCCACCCCAGCTGGTATGTACTGACTCTGATAATGTCCAATTGTTTAATAAATATTTTAATGGTTCCCATGCATGTGCCATATTCAATTATTCCAACATTGCTGGCATGGTGCCATCAACGTACCTGCATGCTGTTCTTATTACCACTTTGGTCCCATATATGCATGTGTTTTGTTTACTATGCAACTGTTCTGTATCTGGTGTCTGGGTTAATGGGAATATCTATGCATGCTGTTATACCTAACCCTGAAATGTGTTGGCTATTACTAACTATGATGATAAAATTTAAACACAATAGCATGCTTGGAAAGGCCGGTCCCAGTGGACTCACCTGCCCCAGCTCAGCTGGCTGAGGCACTGGGCACCAGCATGTCTGGGACCCAAGCCCAGACCTCCCTGTCCATTGGTCCTGCACCACCTTCAGGTGGAACCACATTAGGGGATGGGGCTTGCCCCCCGGGAGTGGACGTGGACAGGCACCTGTCACCCATCACCAGGTCAGGGACGTGGTGCGTAGAGTGATCAGAAAGCAGTTCAGTGATCTTCTACGCCAGCTCGAGGGCCGCATGTCATGATTAGAGAGTCAGCCTGGCTCTGCAGCTCAGCCCCCAGCACAGTCACCTTCGGGGCTGTGAAGGTGCAGTGGTGACTGCCCATGGTTGGGGACCTCAGTCCCACTGTTACCACTAGGGGGCTTGTGGGCTTCCGATATCCCAACACCCCTCCTTATCAAGGAGTTTACCCCGCACATGTGTCATATACTGCCCCTGTATGTGTCTTGTGTGCCTTGTCTGTTAACCTACCCAACCTACCTCCCCAAATATACCTAATACCCCTCCCCAACATTCCCCTCTCACCTGGAAAAAAAAAGGCAATCTGTTCCCACAAAAAAATCTCGCCCCATACATAGCTGTCCATTTCTCACATGGGTCCACTGGACACATGTAATCTGGTCTAATTGACATCACAACTTATTATTGTAGCCCTCGCCCCTCTCCCAGGGGTTTGAGTGTCCAAATCTACCTCCAAATTCAGTGTATATGCACAGATGTTGCTGTAGAAGAAATGGGAAGCTATGGACCTTCACTACACCCTTCCTGAACATCCCTATCTATTTTCCCTACTGTCTTTCCCTCTTTGTGCCCCTTTTTCACCACTGTCCTATCAACCCTTTCTTCTTTTCTTTTAAAGAAATTAGCAGGGGGGAGTAAGCGGGAGTAAGCACTTTTAAGCAGCAGTAACTGGGTCTAAGCCTGTTTGCATGGGGGTAAACAATGCCTACACAGATTAACCAATTTAGAAGTTAACTGAGTATAAGAAACTGTAACCGGAAGTTAGCAGGGTTTACCTCTGCACAAACCCATGCAAACCCACTTACAAATGCTTTAAAGTGCCTTAATCACTCTGTATCCAATGGCCTGTGTTCTGCCCAGCAACAAAATAAACAACTTCTACAAGGACCCTGCACACCATAGACAAAGTGATTTACCAATAAGCCATGCCAGATATACATAAATTTAATGTTTTCAGAAACATATCATCCAGCCCAGTCATGCAACAGTACAGAGAATGTATACCAACATTTAGATGTATATGTGTGTGTAAATATATTAATATCTAAACAGATACAACATATCTATATATGTATATATATATATATATATATATATATATATATATATATATATATATATATATATATATATATATATATATATATATATATATATATATATATATATATGTATATATATATATATATATATATATATACAAATGCCTACAAGGTCACAGTGGTGCAGCGGTTAGTGTTATCACCTCACAGCAAGAGGTTCTCCCATTTGATTATTGGCTGGAGTGCCTTCTGTGTGGAGACTGCATGTCCTCCATGCAGCTGAATGACTCTAAAGACATGCAGGTAGGTGCAAGCGTGAATGGGCATGCCTTCTTTGAAGGCTGGGTGTTGGGCTGGCAACTCAGCACCATAAAAATCCACTGCCAATCATGATCGGACCGGAGTTCTGCTGTTGTGAACCCTAACTGGGAAAAGCCAAAATACTTTTTTTTAATTTTTTGGCTTTTCCAGGTTAGGAGTCGCCACAGCAGAACTCTGGTCCCCTCATGATTGGTAGTTGCTTTTTACGTGCCGAGTTACCAGCCCTGATGCACAACCTTCAATGAAGGTACGCCCATTCACACATGTCTCCAATCAGAAGATGCTCTAGCTGAGAATTGAACAGGACAGCGTCTTACTGTGAGGCAACAATGCTACCGCAGCACCACCACCATGGGATACTTACTTTTTTTTTATATACATGCAAATGCCTACATCGATATATATTTATGTCAACACCTATATGTCTATGTATCACAGCAAGTTACATATATGTAAGCAGATATCTATCTATGTAGGTATATACGGACATAGTTAATTATATGTAAGCAGATATATATCTATATAGGTATATATGGCCATACATCTGTAGATAGCGATGGTAAATTAACAAAAATAAATATGTCCACATGCACTGTTAATGGGGTTGAGAGGCCCCAAACAATGTACATCTTGTATGAATAGGCATACCCCCCCACAGCCAAACATGTCTGCTCTGCAATACACTACCAAGTGTTGTAGATGCAATAACCAGGACCTGACATGACATGGGCACAAGATGTTAACAGTACTTCATCTGACCTGTATGATGTCAGGATGGTATTGGTGACATATCATGCAGTACAGTCTGCCTCCCATAGGAAATTTAAAATGTGGAAGCTATCAACATCCCCAGGATACATATACACAGACTCATATATGCAGATACAGATATATATATATATATATATATATATATATATATATATATATATATATATATATATATATATATATATATATATATATATATATATATATATATATATACACATATATATATATATATATATATATATATATATATATATATATATATATATATATATATATATATATATATATATATATATATATATATATATGTATACATGTGACTACACATACACATGCAGAGATCTGTACAGTAAGATACATATGTAGAAGGTGCACACAATATAGAGCAGCCACTATGCCTACAGTTAACATCTGAACAACTAGACACTGCATGGGCCACCCATACAAATGACAATCGTTACCTGCAACATATACCCACAGATGGTCATAGGAAACCAAACACAGGTTTGCAAAAATGGAAAACCTTTATTTGTGTACTATTACATTTCTATATGCCGTGTCATATAGCTGTTCAGACACTGACATCCTTATAAACAGAGTAATGCAACTGTGAAACAGTTATACTAATACAGTAGTCTGGAAAGGTTCACAACTGTTGCTGTCCAGACCATGTCCTTCAAATTGTACAATAGTAAAGACCAAACAATCAACAGTAAGTAATGCAGGTGTATAGTTCAGCAGCCTCTATCTACACTCTGTACAGAATCACTAGGTGGTAAAGACTTCAGTTGACCAAAATGGATGTAACTCTTACATAACAAGGCATAACTGACACCATCACAAGCACACTGACAAACAGAACGGTCTGTATGGCAAGAGGCAGTAGGCCTGTATTAACCCAATGTATGTAAGTAATGTAAATATAGATGAAGTATACAGCACTGTACATCCAAATACCTTAAAGCAGTTCACCCCTGATACCCTCACATTTTGTAACAGCCTAGGTCATTTATGGTGCATCTCCCCCTAGACTCAATAATACAGGGCCATATACCACTATTATATACACTGGCCTCTGGAGTGCATAAGAGCACACATGTATTGTGTAGGTGAAGCCCACATATATATGGCCCCAGCCCCACTGTATGTGTGGGGGATACAACAGCAGTGGACTAATGGCAGCAATGGCAGTGTGATATACTCACAGCCCACTACAGAACAACCCCTGACAGCATGTCAAATGAGCAAAGCTTGGTATTTAGGTGGAGGACAGAGGCTGGAACACAGGCCCATATGTGGAAAACTGTTGCCATACACTAAGCAAGTCAATGGTGTTACAAGATAGTCTACAACATACCCTTAGTCAGGGAATTGAGGTTAGAAACATAATGGATGTAGCCATGTACCGATAGCACTCAACGTACACACTGCCAGTGAAATATCTGACACAGGACCTGTATGGTGGACAGACAAAACATGATAGGCACACCTCTGGCCACCAAGAGGATAGGCCCACAGTTGAGAGATATGCAGACAGACTGCATTCCAAGGTAAAGTAGTATGTACACACACACCCTGTAACACCAGTACTATACGACACATAACACAACTCTACTCACACTCTGTCTGTAGTCCCTGAACCTCCTACAAATATGTAGCTGTCCTGAGTGTGCCAGTTCTCCTGTAAGAGGTATTGCTACCTGCTGCTGTAACACTGATGCCAAGCTGCATGCAGTTAGCAAGTGTAGGACACTTATTGGTGCAGAGGCCATCACCTGATCAAGTGCATCACCTACTACAGAGAGAGAGAGAGAGAGAGAGAGAGAATCATTCCCACATCAGGTATGTGAAGTATATGTACATGTATTAGAATGTAGTACCTGGTCAATCATAATGGGATAGATGATGTGGAATGAGTTATATGTGCCATCAGGTGTTGTTGTGATGATGTTCAACTGAACAACTGCTATGGACAATAGTGTCTGTCCCTTTGAGTAGTGGGCCATAGCTGTTAACTGTGCAGGTCAACACTGACAGACAAGATGTAAGCCATCATAGTGTGTGTTGTGTAATGGGAAGTATGTATATTACGTGGCCAATAGCTGGTGGTGGAATTAATGGCATTATTATGGACATGTGGGAGCCATGGCCCACCAGTGGCAGGATACTCAGGTGAATCTGTAATGTAGCATGCCAGAATGCCATAGGTGTGTAATAGGGTTACATGCAATCAGGTCGCACATATATCCCACTAATGTCAGGCCATGTCCATATGTGGCACCTGCCTGTGTTGTAGCAAGGCAGAACAGTGCAGCTGTGCAGGAAGGAGTTGTGAGATTGTGGCGCTGATGTCTGAATGTACCCCACATATAGCTATGCATATGCATATCAGCATGTATATCCAGAAATATACATATACCCATGTGTAAACATATATATGTGCACATATATATGACATCACATATATCTACACATATATAGATATATAGCTATATGCACATGTCTATATATGTACATACACACACACACACACACACACACACACACACACAAACATATATGTATGTAAAGACATGTCCCCTATATCACTACCACAGTGATGTGTGCTATGTGTGAGGCAGTAGCACACATAGAAATACACACAGATATCTACAGCTGGCAGTGTGTGCACCATGGATGGGTATGTGACATGCTAATCCATTGTTGGCACCACATTGCTCCCATCTGTGAAATATGCAATGGGAATATGGGGAAGTATGGCAGGTACACATGTGGAGGTGGTCAGGATTGGTAGATATAGAGGACAGTCTACAGGAGTGGAATGTGACACGTGGTGGGTAAACACCATAGATGGTGTGTGTGGTCTGTGATGTGGATGCCCCATGGTCCCCAATATGGGCACAATGGGAACAAGCCTCCCACCCACTGTCACTCACAACAGCAATCCACATCCTGAAGGTGCCTGGTCTGGAGGCTGATCAGGAGGAGTGTTGGCCATGTGAATGTGTACTGGGTAGCTCAGACTGATGTAGCATATCCCTCATGTGTCTGTGGAGCCCGGTATGGAATAGACCCTAGACCTGAGCTCAGGGGACAGGAACATGTCTGTGTGTGCTTTGAGATGGGGGGCCAACATCCCTTGGTGGCTCCACCTGATGGTATTGCTGTAACAGTACACAAGTAGGCCCCAGGTTGGGACAAACACGTGATGTGGCTAGGTATCATGGGCAGATGGCTGTGGAGAGGTTGATCAGCTGGCCAATAGAACATATACATGTTACTGTATCACTGTTATAGAACATTTATTGGAAATGATAGTCTACACAATCCTGTTACATGTCCAGCAGCATGCATAGATATCCCCAGTAACACAGACTGTCAGATGTGCAGCAATCTCAGAGCAGCCATACCACTGGCATATATGTAACCATAGTGGCCCTGACAATGGCATGCAGGTGAATAGTCTGTAATAGGCCAGCAATGATAGTCTCCACACAGGGGACATGGCAACAATCACATAGCAGAATGTGTGGTACAATAGAAAATCTGTCCAAACGGTAGTTAAGCTGTATCCATACCTAATGAGTTGTGTGTACAGTCTGTTGAAGCTGATATGGTGGGGGGTAACAGAGATGTGTATTACAAACTGTGATAACCCTGACATATGAGTTGCTCAGACCTGTTTCCATCTTTATGTCTTTCAGTTTACTCACGACAGGAATATGGCTGTATACATATCATAGGTGTATATATGTCTACATGTACATACCCATGTATACTCATACATATGTCTGTATACACATCTGTATAGTGCTACATATATATAACCACATACACATGCTACATACATATGACCACGTATACATCTCTTCGTATGTACATATGTATGCATGTATATACATATATGTATATATACATATGTGTATATATAGGTATACACAAATGTACATATGGATATATGTGTATATAGCTATATATGTATGCATATCCTATATGTACAGATATGCCTAGTGATGTTGGCATATATATAGATATCTATAACTATATGTGCATTCATATCTATTCTGATATACCTACTACTGTCAATATATCTGTAGATATCCATACGTATATGTGCATATGTATTACTATCTGTATATGTGTAGACATATATTGCATTGTATATATCTGGGTGTGTATATGTATATCTATGTCCGTATACATACCCATCTATATATGTCAATATGTATATGTGTAATCATATATATAGATATCTGGATAATTATATGTACATATATTTTCACCATATGTCCTGGACATGGAGTGTAGCCCTACTCCAGCCCCTATAGTCCAAACTTCATAGTGCAAGGGGATGTCAGGTATGTATAGCAGTTATATTAGTAGATTATTGCTACTGTAATTGGGATTGCCTTCACAGACATGGTGTGCTTTTCACATGTGTGCCATTGGCTACTGACAGACATCTTAAGGATATCATAGCAAAGTACTGCTGCTAGAACGTAATGCCCCTGTGGACTGCAGCAGAGATATTGGCCAATATATGTGGACATTCTGACACACTCTGTACAGTCCAGAGGTATACACAGAACCCCTTAGTGGAAACCATGTGTACCATGCCTGACAATATGGATGTTAACAGCCATGTAGATGGGTATAACATATAATGACTGGTATACATTTGCCACCATAGGTTATGCATTCACACACCCCTGTCTGGCCTGACACATAATAACTGCTAGTACAGGTGTTCCATGGCCACATACTACCCACTAGATATTGATATACATCTGTACAGCATCCCACTGCTCTGTCTGACATACATGATTGTTAAGGGAGGTCCAGCAGCAGTACATCTGGCAAGTATCTGCACATGACATCACAATGGGTAAGTACACTAAGCTGCTTGGCATGTAACAATGCACTGTGCAGGCTACAGGCAGACTGGCTCAACACTGGCCTACATCTCCTATGGGGGAATGCACATATACCTGCATATACAGAAGGCTCTACAGGCATGTCAAAGCACAGGGTAAGATACACCTGTGTGAAAGTGCATAACCACAACCACAACAGCCACATATGGTAAGCTAGCATAATATTACAGTATATAGACTATCTGTTCAATACCATCCTCATATGTGCCACTCACAGACTAACCCTACATATACTGGGCTGCTACACAGTTTGGTCTGATGGCTTTCTATGGTATGGGACGTGTGTGTATGGCCCTATAAACATGTAAGCCAATACAGTAACATACAGTGGAGCAGCATGTAACATCAGATAGGACGGGACCTAGAACAATGACATCTACCACAGTCTGTATACAGGCTAAAGGACATATTAGCAATACACACACTGTCAACATTCATCATAAGTACACAGACCTCAGTGCTGTACAACCATCCACATAATGTCCAGGTTATGTCATCAAATATAACCCCTACTGTACATAACATGAGTAGCAGTCTGATATCTCACTGGCTTGTTATCAGATATGATGACACTAATTACGGTGTACAGCACATATGCTCCTCTTAATGCATGACATACGTACAAAGGTTTACAGAGTTGTGGCTGGAAGCACATACACAGGGTCAATATTGACATGTTGCTGTGATAACCTCATACATTTACTGTTGTAATAGGGTTTGTTGCAACATATGTCCTATGAGGGATATGAAGTCAGTAACTGTCATGGCTTTCACCGTCTACAGACTGCAATCCTCACACTACCTTCTGCAGTTCACAGATAGATGCTCTGTGGGTAACACATGAAAAAAAAAGGCACAACACACTGCCCAGTCTGCAGATGACCCTGCAGATGGGGATTTGTCATAAACATAGAACTGACATGGCAGGTATTAAAACATATAGGACAGCCATAACCACACACACACACACACACACACACACACACACACACACACACACACACACACACACACACACACACACACACACTGTTAAACCAACATTACTCCAAATGTAGTATAGCAACACTTACAGTCTGTAGTCAGGTCAGGCACATCCCCCTTCAGTGTGTTACTCTGTTTCCACAGTGTATGTTGTTAGAGGTAAATCCACAATCCACCTGAGATGCTGTTTGCCAAACAACAGTTCTAGTTTTTGCTCACAGTGAATGAAAAGGGCCTACACCAACATGACGTTCCTAGATATTGGAGTGTGTTTCCATGGAATTGACTATGGGAATGTTACAACAGCTGTTCCATATGCAATCAGCTAGGGGAGGGCTGCAATTTGTGCCGAGGTCATCAGCTGATCACGAACATCACTTAAAATACACATGCTGCTGCCTAAGCAAAGCAGGTGTAGGTCTCCACATCCACCAGAGAGAGAGTGAGAGAGGCAGACAGAGGCAAAAACAAGTCAAGGAGGGGTAGGAGAATAAAACTTAAGCATGTTTGTGTCACACACCTATCATCACAGGGTATCAAACCCCTGAAAACTATGTAGTGCTATCACATTTCTATGCAGTTATTGGATGCACCACATAGGTTACATGTAGTGGAGCCCTCAGAACGTATATGTGATGGTGAGTGACATCTGCAACAGGGATATGGTAGCTATATGGTAGGTGTAGTATACGTGCCTGTCCGCATGAACGGGTGCCAGCATCAACACAGCCACATTCTCACAGGGACGCACACACATTGACACACTTGACAGGGCAGGAATGCAACCTATCACTAGTGAGATTGCCACAACACATTACTGTGCAGGTATCACATGCACCACAGGGGTCATACAGAGGTGATATGGGCACAGGGTATGAGGAGGTGACTGACATCAGATAGCATGCTGCAGTATGCCAATGGGGGTTGTAGTGAGTGTGAATGTCAACATACACATCATACAACACACACACACAGGGTGCCAGTACTGACATGCATGGGTGCATTGATTCACGGGTGTGTAGTGGTGAACTGTGCCAGACAGCTATACAAGGCTAGGTGATGGGTACTCCTTACCATCAGCCAATATAACAATGGTCTGCACTGTGGCTCAGGGGTGTAGATTCTGGAATTGCCCACACAGGTGTGTATTGTATTCACCATCCAGTCACCTGGGTGACTTATGCATGTGGGCAATGCTGTGCATTGCTTGCCATGTATGTGTTCCTTAGTCCATGACATGGATGGTGTCTGTGATGTGCACACCTCCCACATGCATGTACAGTGACATGTGGAGCTGTACCTGAGGTGGCTGGCCCTTGTTCTATACACAGATTATCATCACATGTGCCAGTCCTGGCCTCATGTGGCAGGAACTGGTAATGGACAGCAGGTTTACCCTGCACCTACATTGATAGTGTGCTAATGGCATTCCCTGGTGTCAGTGCCATCTGTCCATACAGGGCATGTTTTCAGGCATATTATGTTCTTTGTGGGTCACATTTGATGGCACCACAGGTGTTGCAGGTGTCCAGTGGTGAACATGGGGAAGGTGCACTGTCTGCATATATGTGCCTACTGGACAGATGGACAGAGTGCCATGCCCTCTGTAGGCCACTGCAATCACTCCATAGTAACTATCACTGGGCAATATGCAATGTACTACCAACATAGCAGCTGTTGCCTAGCAAGTGTGTGTGTGTGTGTGTGTGTGTGTGTGTGTGTGTGTGTGTGTGTGTGTGTGTATGAGGCATGGGTTGAGAATGTTGTCTGGCTACTAGGGTTGCTAACTTTGTTTGCCTGGTCTTGATGTCACATGTATGGGTATGGATCTGCACCCCAGCCTCTCGGCTATTTCACATCTGTTATCCCTGTACAATGGACATTGTGATATATACTAGGGCCACCATATAAGAAATTTGCAAAACCTACTCTACACTGGGCCCAGTTGTTACACACTCACAAGCACCACCACACAGGATATGAGTCACACACACATATCATGTCTGGGATTAGAACTCCTACCTAACTATTTTATTATACTACAGCAGGACGCAGTCATAGTATGCGCCATGTCGATTACTGGAGTACTTCTTCCCCCAAAGGTGTATTTCACAGTAAATGACATCAGCAGGATTGCCAAAGTAGGGCATTCAAATTGTAGTGAATGTGGCTAGGCTAAAATAAACTGCTCCCTACACAGACATTGAAACACACACAAAACATCCCCAACTGACATGTGTGGGTTTAGAAACCCTAACAGGGGGTCTATATCACACTACAGCATGAAGCTATTACAGGATGCACCAGGTGGATTAATGGTGAACTCGTTCCCCAAAGCTGTATTTCACAGTGAATGACATCAGCAGGAATGCCAAAGTAGGGCATATGAATTGTAGTGAGTCTGACTAGCCAAAAATGCATTGCTGCCTACACAGACATTGAAACACACACATAACATCCAGACCTGCCATGGGTGGGAATAGAACCCTACCAGAATTCTATATCACACTACAACAGTACGCAGTTATGCCACACGCTACATTGTTCCCAGAGGTGTATTTCTAGGTGGATGACATCAGAAGCCTTACCAAAGTAGAGCATTTCAATTGTATGTAGTGTGACTCCCCTATAATGCATTGCTCTCTACACAGACACAGTTGTCAAGGCTGGAATTAGAACTCCTTCCAACTATTTTATCACACTACAGCAGTACACAGTTATGCCACATGCTACAGAGATTATTGGGATGCAGCCTTCCCATATATGTATTTCTAACTGGATGACATCAGCAGCCTTACCAAAGTAGAGCATTTCAATTGTAGGGTGAGTGACTACCCTAAAAAGAATTGTTCTCTACACAGACAGACACACACAGTTACCAAGGCTGGGATTAGAATGCCTCCCTAACAATTTTATCACACTACAGCAGTGCACAGTTATGGCATGCGCTATGGAGATTACTGGGATGCAGTCTTCCCAGAGATGTATTTCTAGCTGGATGACATCAGCAGCCTTACCAACATAGAGCTTTTTAATTGTAGGGAGTGTGACTTCCCTAAAAACCATTGCTCTCTACACAGACAGACACACACAGCTGCCAAAGCTGGGATTAGAACTTCTCCCTAACTATTTTATTACACTACAGCAGTACGCAGTTATGGCACACACTATGGGATGCAGTTTTCCCAGAGATGTATTTCTAGCTGCATGACATCAGCATCCTTACCAAAGTAGAGCATTTCAATTGTAGGGTGTGTGACTACCCTAAAAAGCATTGTTCTCTACACAGACAGAGACACACACAGTTGTCAAGGCTGGAATTAGAACTCCTCCTTAACTATTTTATCACACTACAACAGTATGCACTTATGGCACACGCTACAGAGATTACAGGGATACAGCCTTCCCAGAGATGTATTTCTAGCTGGATGACATCAGTAGCCTTACACAAGTAGAGCATTTCAATTGTAGGGAGTGTGACTACCCTAAAAAGTATTTCTTTCTACACAGACAGATGCACATACAGTTGTCAAGGCTGGGATTAGAACTCCTCCCTATTTTATCACACTATACCAGTATGCAGTTATCACACATGCTACAGAGATTACTGGGATGCAGCCTTCTCAGAGATGTATTTCTAGCTGGATGACATCAACAGCCTTACCAGAGTAGAGCATTTTAGTTGTAGGGTGTGTGACTACCCTAAAAAGCATTGCTCTCTACACAGACAGACACACACATGCAAACAGTTGCCAAGGCTGGGATAAGAACTCCTCTCTAAAGATTTTATCGCACTTCATCAGTATGAAGTTACAGCACATGCTATGGAGATTACTGGATTACACCCTTCCCAGAGATGTATTTCTAGCTGGATGACGTCTGGGCTGGGCTGGTCTGCTACCTGTGTAACTGGCTGATTCTGATACATTTCACCTGCCAGCTAATCTTATGTTCTCCTTGATCACCTTTCTACTGCTGTTTTCCCTTACCATTGCCTTCCTGTTTAAGTCTGGGTGCGTGCCGCGCAAATACAGTGCTCACATGTGCACAGTGCTGCTATTTCCTGGTTTAACTTCTTTTTTCTTCCTGTAAAACCCAGTACGCAGCCTGCACACCCGCTTAGGTTTTGTAAAGAGTGCTAGGCAGGTTTATACACCCCCCCTAACTTAGCTGTGCCCAATTATTACATCACTCTCAAACTTGATTTGTATTGGATGAAACAGATTTAAATGTTGATTAAATGTTGAGTAACTGCTTACATGCTTTATTATGGTCTGATGAAGCGAAGCTTTGGTCCGTGAAAGCGCTTACCCTGTGCATTTTTTGTACCCATTAAATAGTTTGAACTAAGCCGTGCTTGGATCCTTTGCTGTTTTTTGACATTCACCTCCCAAACTACAACTGGGGATAACATGGGCATTTCTTAGGCATCAGCATCCAGAGTATTCCACCAATTCCTGGATACTATTTCAGCACATGCCAGTGAGCACGTATATTTCCTCAACAGACGTGAGGTGTTGACCTGCAATATGTGTCTCTTCCACCAAATAGCTAACTACCCTGGAGTAGTGGGTTCTATAGACTGCACACACGTATGCATCATAGCATCACCCGGTGAACAGTGTAGGGCCTATATCAACCGCAGGGGCATCCCCTCCATCAACTGCCAGGTCGTATGTGATGCCAAGGGCATTATACTTAATGTTTGTGCTGGCTGCCCTGGAAGCTATGACGATTCACACATATGGCAACTGACACAGCTGTACCACAGATTTGCCGATGTGGACATCCCCTACGGTCACCTAGTGGGGGATGCTGGGTACCCGCTTGAGCCATGGCTGACAAAACCCATCAGAAATGCACACACACCTGAACAACAACGCCATAATGATGCACACGCACTGGCCAGACATATAATAGAGCGTGTGTTTGGGATGCTTAGGTCACGGTTCTGATGTCTGGACACATCCGTTGGAGCCCTGCAGTATTCACCAGCTACATGTACCCAAATAGTAATAGTATGTGCTATGCTACACAATATGATCCTGCGGAAACAGCTGCATAAGGAACAGCATGGGGCAAGGCCACACAGCCCCCTCACCAATGCCAAGGCCTGTACAGGTACAGAGTGACTCAGAGGAGGAACAACCTGAGCCTGCTCCAGTAGACAGAAGGGGGTGTGTCCAGTATGCCCTGGCCTTGGCAAAGAGGCAATGCATAGCATATGCACTGACACAGTAGGGCCCCAGGGAATGACACCTCTCGCCAACTCTTACAGACAGTAAAAGAGATGCCAAACATGAAACTACCTGTGCCTAACCATGTATAGGGAGTATACTATGTGCATCCGACATAGGCAGCCCTCCAGCACCATCCTCAAGTCCAGCACACCCTCAAGGTAAGTCAATCAACCTACCAATTGTCAAATGGAGTAGAATGTGTTTTTACCTGTAGCTATGGTATGGATGTGAACATGCAAGGGAATTGGGTGGCTGGATGTCAGGGCAGCAGGGAGTAGACACCCACAGTGGCAGCATGAGATCTGTAACACATACTGGAGTTATCATAGTAGCCAGTACTACACAGGGTGACAAAATCCACTGCAGGAAATGGCCTGAGCGACAGGGGTGTCCATAAGAGCTGCACATACCAGTCAGGAAGGATCACATACCCAGCAACAGTCTCAGCCAGTAGGACAGGTGAATACAAACACAAACAAATGCTGTACTATGGCGTCCAAATGTGCCCTATGGTTAACCCGGGTCTACTTCACAATGTTGAAAGCCGACAATATTGAAGCTGATATTGTCGGCAGCACAAGATTAAAAGTTCAAAACATCGTGCAGATAAACAGAAATCTCTGCAGGGGGAGATTTCCATTTACCTCAATGTAGTGTGGTCTCAGAGTTGGAATATTTAAGTAGGGGGGTGTGGGGGGTGCAGGGGGGCTTGCTGCCCTGCCTATGCTAGTTAGTTTTCATTTTAGTTTGTTTTTTTTTTTTTAATGTTATTCGATGTTTTACTACATCGCTCATTAGAGGCCGACCTTTAGTTATTCGATGTAGTAAAATTTCGATAACATGATATAGATGCATTATCCCCTCCCCCAGGCCTACACAGACAGACCACAGCAGGCCAAGCAGTCAGATGTAAGTTGTGAAGGCTAGGAGGTCAGACACTAATATATAGGTAAACAAAGCTAGGATCTGTACTACACTGGTAAGCCCTAGCCAGCAGGATAAGTAAGACTACAGACGGAAATGGAGTACCTGACTTACCAGTACAGTCCTAGCAAATGTGTACAATTGTCAGGTGCGCCCCACCCATCCAATGTACACATAGAGTAACAGTCAGGTGTGCCCCCACCTCTGTGTAGAACAGTAGAAACAGTCAGGTGCCCCCCTACTATGCAGAAATGCAGCAACAGTCAATGGCAAATGACCAATGAATACTCTGCAGACACAGCATGCTTGCTACCTGGTGGTGTACAACAAAAGGTCAGCACCACAGTACAAACAACGTGGACATGGTCCACACATGCAACACAGATGGCCATACTGGGCATGCTCACACATTTAAACACATGAAGGCCATGTCTGCAAACACCAGTGGACCAGACATATCTGGAAGTTGCAGTTCTCGGTGTGAACACATGTCAGTATGCACCACTCCTGCCTTGCACACACAGTGGATAGAAATGCACACAAATATGTAAGGACAACACACTATAATACACCGCAGGCACATGAGTATAGATGTGTGGAAGAGGATGAGTGTGACAAGGAGCCATGTGGGCCTGTCCCAACTGGCACACAGTCTAAGGGCCCCCAACACATGAGGTGCGGATGTAACCCACTGCTGCTACTACTAGCCACCAGTACCTGTCAGCATGACAGACTATGTGGTGTACGTGCCAGCTGTACAACAAGACTGTACAAGGAAGCAGCGATCTAGTAGCTGTATGCACGCACCTCTGACATATGACCCCCATGTGTGCCTACATGAATGGGGTATGGCCCATGCACACACTGCCCTCCCCATAGCAGTAGTATGACAAGCCTGCTGAGGTCATCCAATGTGAATTACACCTTTGGGAGAGTTATAGCTCAGTAAAATGCATGGCGCATCCCATAACTGCGTACTGCTGTAGTGACAGAGTAGTTAGGTAGTAGTACTAACCCCTGACCTGTCAATTGTGTGAGTGTGTGTTTGTGTGTGCGCCTGTCTGTCTCTGACTGTGTAGAGTGAAATGCTTGTTAGACAAGGTCCACACATGCAACACAGATGGCCATACTGGGCATGCTCACACACTTAAACACACTCCGTGCAATACATGTATTAAACTTTGTCAAGGCTGCTGATGTCACTCACCTAGAAGTACACCTCTGGCAACATGACATCCCTGTAATCGCAGTGGCACTTCCTATAACTGCGTACTGCTGTAGTGTAATAAGCTAGTTAGGTAGGTGTTCCAGCCCCAGCCCTGGCAAAAGTGTGCGTTTGTGTGTGAGTCTGTGTTTGTGTGTGTCTGACTGGGTAGTGAGCAATGCTTTTTAGTCTACTCACACTCCATACAATACAAATACACTACTTTGCCAAGGCTGCTGATGTCACTCATCTAGAAGTACACCTCTGGGAAATTGATAGCCCAGTAATCACTGTGGCATGTCCTGTAACTGTGTACTGCTGTAGTGTGATAAACTAGTTAGGTAGGTGTTTGAAGCCCAGCCCTGGCAACTGTGTGAGTCTGTGTGTCTTATAGAGAGCAATGCTTTTTAGGCTACTCACACTCCATACAATACAAATACGCTACTTTGCCAAGGCTGCGGATGTCACTCATCTAGAAGTATACCTCTGAGAAAGTGATAGCCCAGTAATCGCCGTAGCATGCTATGTAACTGCATACTGCTGTAGTGTGATTTAGAAAGGTGGTAGTGTTCCATCTCCATCCATGCCAGTTCAGGATGTGATGTGTGTGTCTGTGTCTGTATCTGGAGCAATGCATTATAGGCTACTCACTCGCAGTACATTACAAATGCCCTAGTTTGGTAGTCCTGCTGATGTCATTAATTGTGAAATACACCTTTGGGGAAGATGAACTTCAGTAATGTCCATGGCACGTAATATAACTGTGTAGTGCTGTAGTGTAGTAAACCAGCTAGGTAGGGGTTCCACTCCCAGACATGGCAGGTGTATGTGTGTATGTTTGTAACTCATGTCCTGTGTAGAGGTGGTTGTGAGTCTGTGACACCTGTGGGCAATGTGGAAGGGTCTTGCTAATTTCATTTATGCTGGCCCTACTGTATATCACAATGTCAACCATACAAAGATAACAGATGTAAATGGCTGAGAGGCTGGGGTGCAAAGCCATACCCATACATGTGACATCAAGGCCTGCCAATCACAGTTAGCACCCCCACTGTCCCTTCACATGTGACTCACAACAGATATACCATGCCTGACAACATGGCATGCATGGATAGATGACACTGACATCAAAAAATGCTGTTAGCATGGTACCAATGTGGGTGCAGGGTGAATTTGCTGACCAGTACCAGTCGCTGCCACATGTGGGCAAGACTGGCACATCTGATGATAAGTTGTGTTCACAGTATGTGCCAGCACCCCAGGTACAGTTCCACATGTCACTGTAAATGCATGTGGGATGTGTGCACATCCTAGACACCATCCAAGTCAGGGACTAGGGAACACTTACAAGGCATGTGATGCACAGCATTGGTCACACACAATGTTCACCCAGGTGCCTGGAAGACGGATGCAATACCCACCTGTGCAGGTAAATGCAGAAGCTAAAGAACTGTGCCACAATGCAAACCATTGTAATGTGGGCTGATGCCAAGGTATACCCATTGCCTACCCATGTAAAGCCTGCTGGCACTGTTGGCCAACACACACCCATGCAGACATGCACCCATGCATGTCCAAACTGGACCCTGTGTGTTCATGTGTGTGTTGTATAGTGCATATGTCCACACTCACATGCACTACTCCCCCCAGGACACAGTGGAGCATGCCGCCTTATGTCTGACACCCCCTCATACTCACTGCCCATACAACCTCTGTATCACCTGTGTGGTGTAGGTGTTCCCTGCACATTGATGTGTTGTTCAATCCCACTAGTGACGGGTTGCACTTCTGGCCCTGCCAAGTGTGTTAATGTGTGTGCGTCCCTGTATGAGTGTGCCTATGCTGATACTGGCACCTGTTCACGCAGACAGACATGTGTACATCACCTACTGTATATCTACCGCATCCCTGTAGCAGATGTCACTCACCATCACATATATGTTCTGAGTGCTCCCCACCAGATAACCCATGTGGTGCATCCAATAACAGCATCGGACTGTGATAGCACTACATAGCTGTCGGGTGTTTGATACCCTGTGCTGGTAGGTGTGTGACACAAACATATATCGGTGTTACCCTCCCACCCCTCCTTGACATGTATTCACCTCTGTCTGCCACCCCCACACCCTTTCTGGCAGATGTGAATGCCCACACCTGCATTGCTTAGGCAGCAGCATGTGTATTTAATGTGATGCTCATGATTAGCTGATGACCTCTGTACATATTGCAGGCCTTCCCTAGCCGATTGCATGTGGAACAGGTGTGGTAACATTCCTTAAGCCAATTGCATGGAATCACACTTCACCACCTTGGAACATCCTGGTGGTGTTGGCCCTTGTCTGTCACTGTGAGCAGGAGCTAGAACTGTCATTTGGCAAACAGCAGTTTAGATGGGTTGGGGATTTACCTTTAACAACATACACTGTTAGAAGAGGGTAAGAAACAGGAGGGGGATGTGCCTGACCTGCCTACAAACTGTAAGTGCTGCTATACTGCATGTGGAGTAATGTTGGATTAACAGTGTTTGTCTGGATATGCCTGTCGTACATTTCTCAATACCTGCCATGTCAGTTCCATGTATATCAAGAATCCCCATCTCCAGGCTCATCTGCAGACTGGGCAGTGTTGTGCCTTTGATGTCATGTATTAGCCAAGATGCAGCTATCCGTGGAATGCAGAAGGTACTGTGAGGAATGCAGTCTGTTGATGGTGAAGGCCATGACAGTTACTGACTACATATCCCTCATTGGACATATGTTGCAACAAACCCTGTTACAATGGTAGATTAATGAAAATATCATAGTTAATGTCTATACTGGCCCTGTGTATGTGCTGTCAGACACACCTCTGTCAACCTTTGTACATATGTCGTGCATGAAGTGGTGCATATGTGCTGTACACTGTAAACAGTGTCAACATATGTGATAACAAGACAGTGATATATCAGAGTGCTACACATATCATGTACAGTAGGGGTTACACTTAATGCCATACCCTGGAAATCCTGTGGATGTTTGTACAGTACTGAGGGCTGTGTAGTGATGGTGAATGTTGGCAGTGTGTGTATTGTTGATATGTACTGTGGCCTGTGTACAGACTGTGGTAGATGTCATTGTCCTAGCTCCCCTTCTTTCTGTTGTTACATACTGCCCCACTGTATGGTACCATATTAACTTACATATGTATAGGGCCATACACACACATGTCCCATACCACAGACAGCCATCAGACTGGACTGTGTAGCAGCCGAATATATATAGGGTCATGCTGTGAGTGGCACATATGAGGATGGTGTAGGACAGATAGTTCATATACTATACTAGTATGCTAGCGTACCATATGTGGCTGTGGCTGTATTCACATTGGTTGTGGTTATGCACTGTCACACAGGTGTAGCCTACCCTGTGCTGTGACATGGCTGTCGAGCCTGCTATATATGCAGGTACTCTACCATGATAACCTTAGGATGACTGCCAGTAGCCAATGGCACACATGTTATGAGCATATGGCACCTTCCACACCTTCCTTGTCTGTGACAACAATCCCAATGACAGTAGCAAACGTCTAGTAATATACCAGCTATACATACCAGACATCCCTTGCACTACTACATTGGGACTATAGGGGCTGG